>NC_086255.1:8707500-8900000 GCF_021018805.1 Prinia subflava | reverse complement strand
CCATTCTGTGATTTTGGGAGGTAGATGTGACAACGCTTAAGGATCTGTTCCACTTTATTTATGTGGTGTCTTTTCACAATTATGGAATGTATGTTGCATACTGTAATGAAGCTGCATGATTTTCACCTCTGGAATAAGTCCCATTTGGGTCTTTTTTATTACCTTAATCAGCAAAATACATATACTATTTTAACCTGCCCCTGTGATCATCTAGTGATTAATCTGACATCACATAACTAATTTTATGCAATTTCACATTACAATTCCTGAAACTTACCATGATAAATTAGAAGCTTTTTTCCTGTTTGCATCTCTACATTGATAAGCCCTTTCATCTTATGTACAGTTGTTCATACAAGCTGAGATCTGTTGGAGGGTCTGACTTCCTTCTTTGAGCGGTGTCGTTGATTCATGGCTTCAGTGGTGTCTGAACAGGATGCCTCTTATGTCACCATCTCTAAGGCAATCCAGCACTGTCAGGCTTTCAGAGTTTGTCTGCTGTCATTTGTTGATGCTGAGGATGTTTAAATCTATGCAGAAACCTCCTGAAGGACTACGCAAAGCCTTCAGTGTCTGGCAGCCAGTTCTGGAGTGCACAAGGCCTACTGTAAGCAGAACTTTATTCTAAACATTTGTAGGGGTATGTTGCAAATTTAACAGGTGTTTGAGAAGCTGATTTGGTCCACCTGTGAGTTAATTTGCTTTTAAATTGCCTGAATTTTATGGCAAAAACATGATGGAAATCCTCTCAAGACATGAAGAGAAACCATCAGCTGTTTGAATAACAAAGGTCTCTATTGTTTGCATCAAGTAGGGGAAGTTTTTAATAATGGCTAATAACACCACAAAGTGCACTCCTCTGCTTTTTAAGTTCAAAAAACTGTTTTAAAAATATTTCTCATTGTTGTTTTTCTAGTTTTATGTTACAATTTGCTTTGCTTGTAAGAAAGAGACAAGTTTACAGTCTTGTAAGTAGGCATTTCCAATGCCCCTCATTTGCAACTCAATTTTCTTAATTTCAGGCCAATGAGTCTGACCATATAGCCTCAGAATATGAGGGATTTTAAGAATGCATGAAAATGGCTGTTTTCAGTCAAAAAGAGAGCTCATCAAATTAATCCTGATTAATCACAAAATTCTTCCTGGTTTTGAGGGGGCCTAATTCTATTCCCCATGCTCAGATTTGCACAGTACCAAAATGAATTCTAGAATTTCCTTATTTTGTCTAATGAATGTAGCATAATAAGATATACACTTCTTTGTTGAGTCTTAGATATGTTTGCTCAGTCAGCAGTATTTTCAGTGAGGAATAGTTTAAAATGCTTCATTCATCTTCAGTGATAAAATTGGCATGGAAATGTAGAACACTGTCAAGGAGAGGAAGAGCACACGTTGTAGAGGACCACTGTAAACTGCAGTTGAGTTGCTTTCACTAAGTTCTTCTCAAATGACAGATATTTTCCAGGAAAAAAAAAAGGTGTTTATATAATGTAGGATTCACCTTGTCTCAGGACAATGTGAGAGAGTGAGAGATCCAACCACTGAATGCTGTCCAGGATTTCAGGGAAAAAACTGTTACAAGTATTTACATTTTTTCCTTCATCACCCTTGGGATATTTCTATAGCTTTCAGTGCATGTAATTTGAGAAGTGTTGAGCTTGCTTCTATGAGTGATGATTATTGGGTATTATGCTGTGGCTCTGAAACTCTCTGAAATACCTATGCCACTAGAAGAGTTTGTGGATAATATATTTATTCTTTGTACTTAATCTTTAAGATTTTGTCTTGGCTTCTGTTTTTATACCCCTTTTGTAGCATGTAAACATGATGTTTTAGAAGTAAGGAAATCAAAGCAGGAAAAAGTCTTCTCTTCCATATACAGAAAATCATTCTGAAACTTGAGGTTGCTTAAAATTATTAATTTTTTGATCCTCCTTACTCATAGGGAATCTCAGGAATATGTAACTCTGAAGCAGTTAAAGGAGAAATATCTCTCAACAAGAGACACAACTGCTTATTTTCCACCCTTTTGTGATGTGAATAATTCTTGTTACTATAGGGTCCAAGCAAATTTCAGTGGCTTTCACCTGTTGTAATGAACTACAGTCCAACCTCCTTTTCTGGACTGAGCCATAAATACATAATGTTATGTTGTGATGGCCTACAGGCAGATGGTCAGACCCACCTCAAAGCATTGGCAGCCTACATGCTGGAAAGCAAATAGGAGTTCTTTAGACAAAGATGTGTGTTTGCATCTTTATAAAATATTATTAGTTATTGTCTTATCTGGATTCAGCACTAAGTCAAAGTGCAGTGAACAGATCAGTGAAACTATGTTAACAAATGTTTATAAGGTGCTTCTGAGGGCAGGAGTTCAATGACTTTAGCCTGAAAATGGAACTGTTTTAACTCCAGGAGGTGTCTTGCCAGATATGACTAATGGAATTTGATGTACAAGCACACTGTCCCACAGCAGCATGTCACAGATTTGGATTTCTCACTCCTTTACTGATGGAACAATCTGAATTCCCAAACAGCTGTCCTGAAGGACCTTCTCCCTCCATGTTTCATGGGGTGGTTGTGCTGGTCAGGTATCATAAATGAGATGCACACCAGAACTGTCATCACATATATGAAACCATTGAAATGAAAATAAGTATATTGACTAAACTGTTTCCATTCCATTACAGCTGCAAGAGTTGGAGTTTACAGGTACAAGAGAATTAAAAAGTGTTTGCTCAGCTTAGAAAAACTTTAATAGCTCTAACATCCAGTGTTAATTTAACAAAATAACGAATCCTAGTGTTCATACATATAGGGCTGCATTAGACTAGTGGAAAGATTGCTGTTTCTCCTACGTTGTAATTTTGTATGCTTAGTAATTTACTTGAATTAGTTACTATCTCTTGGACCTTCACACCCCTGTTCTGTCTTCAGATGTATGCGTATTTTGATTACATTTGAGCTCCAAATAACTAAGAGTATGGAAATGGAAACCAAGTTTTGAAAATCGGGACCTTGCTTCTGGTGCCCCTTGCTTTAAATAAAAAAGGCTATTCCTGTCCTAGATATTTACACTTAATATCTACCTATTTCATCTCTAATGAATTATTCATACATGTATATGTGAATACTGTGTGTAAAACCTTTCATTAGAGAAAGAGGGCTTCTGAGTTCTGGAGCATATACCAATATCTCCTCCTCAGGTGTTTCTTTGATATGCCAGAACATCTTTCTACTGAAATCTTAATCCAAAGTTTCTGTAGTGAAATGAGTTTTTATGCAGTTTCCAGTCACCATCAGAGAGAGCTTTTTCATGATCCCTGTTTCTTCTGCTGGCAGCAGTATTTCATGTTTCATATATAATTTTTTTTCTTTTCTGGCTGATTTCTATTAAAATCTGTTTATTGTTTCAGAAATTCATTTTGAAGTGGCATATTGCATTCCTACATCTCTAAGCCCTCTGCCCTTCTTCTTAGTCTGGGCTTTAAAGTGGTGAGGAGGAAGAAATAGGGAGAGATTTTTGTTTCTGGGGATGTCAGGCCTCAGGAGCATCCCAGCTGCCATGGGGGGAGAATCATGTTTGGGTTGTGCTGCTGCCTTGTAATAAACAGTCAGAAGCAGCATTGAGAGGGCATGGAGAGACCAAACTATTCAGTTTCCATTCCTTCCATTCCTAGTGTTTTACTGTGCAGTTGTTCATGTCAGGGAGGGGCTTTTTACACCTTCAGTTCGAATATTTCCTGCTGGTTCCTTACTTGTCCAGTCACTGAACTGCTCCCTACAGCTCCCTATGGCCACCTCCTCCCTCTCACCATCCTTCCCAGCTCTAACCTTCCCAATTCTAGCTCTTTAATACCCTTTCTCTATATTCAGATACTCCTTTGCATATTAATTCAAATTCTGGTACTATCCCAACTCTGTGTTTCGATTTGTTTCAGCAGCAGTATGGGCCTTGCACATTTGTGGTCATGAAAAGTTTATCCAGTTACTCACACAGCATTGCCTAGTGGTGTTCAAAGTCTGTTCCCTCTGCTCCATGGCCCTCTGCATTTCCATGTGTTGTTTCAAATGCAGGATATAGATTCTTTTAGTATTCTCTTATATTTTTAAATACATAAAGTACTTAATATAAAGAAATTGTGAGTTTTCATTAATTTTCAGAGTACTGTCCTCTAACTGCTACCAAAAAAACACTTTCCAACTACTTTTTTGAAGAGATGAGAAAAAACTTCTCTATAGAGTTTTAAGACCATTTCTGTTAAAAGATTATCTTTTGGTACTCAGCACCTTTCAACTGGATTTCCAATAAAAAGAGGGCTTATCTTTCACCTCAGTAGGTTTGGGATTTTATCATTAATACAGCAAATAAGTAATGTCAAATCTGTTCAGTAGTACAGATTTGCTAAGTTACAATAGGATAAAATAGTGATCCAAATGTGACCACTTTGCTCTCTGTTTTGGAAGAAGTCACAGGTTATTTTACATGTGCAGGAATTCATTATTGTACCACACATCATGGGACAATTTAACTTCAGTCTTGTTAGGAACTTGCATCCAGGTGAAGTTTGCTTAAGACTGATTTTTTGGTTGAGCAAGCATTGCAATATCCTTCTAAAGATGCATTATTATATGTAATAGAAACATAGTTTTATATTTTTTTTTCCTAGGCTAGAATGATGAAAACATTTTTTTTCAGTTATCAGAAACTTTAAGTACTTCCCATGTGTATGTCAGACAAGTAATCACACAGGCTAAAATCTGTATATGTTTTCCAGATACCTTGCATTTGTCATAGAGTACCTGTGAATAATATTAACATCTGAATTATAAGCTGAGCTCTGAAGATAATATTAAAGTATTATTTTGCAGGCCCTCTATTGGACCACCTCTACTGTGTAGGCTGTTGTATAGGAAATAACCTCTAACTGAATCAGAGAAAACAGTATTTGAGCATAATTTTTTTTGGTGCTGACCCTCTGTCTTTAATGTATTTATTCATATAAGGTGGTGGTTATTGATGAAGGCATTCATTATAGCTTATTCCTAAGTCTGTAGTAAAGCTTTTTGAAGATGTTTTTGTCCTAATAAGAATGTGAGGATTTCAAGTCAAGGTATATACTTTTTTTTTTTTTTTTTTTGTCTGAACTTACACTACCTGCTTCTTTCAATTTTGAAATTATTTAGCCTCAGGGAGCTTTCTCCCCTCTCTGTGATAACATTTCAGAGTTTGTTGTCTGGTTCTTAGCAGGTAAGGCAAATAAAAGAAAGAAGGATAAAAATAAAAAGATAAATGAGCAGTATCTGTTGTTTCTAGCAGTGTGAGTAAACTCTCCAAACTACCTTGGTTTGAGAAAGAGATAATGGAAAAAGCCACCAGTCGTCTGTCCTCCATATATATATTTATGTTCTCTTTCCTCTTCTGTTAACACTTTCAGCCACCTGCTTGGGTGTCTCCAAGAGATGTCAGAATTTCATCTAACACATTGCATTTCAACAGGTGGACAAAAAAGTCAAGTCAAGCCCATAGCACATAAATGTTCAGTTTGTATAGGCCTGAGAAGATCTCTTGATCAGGTTGCATATTCTCCCTGAAGAAAATCAGTTGTAGAAAACTTGTCCAAAAAGTTTGATAGCTGGGAACTGCTGGTAGAACTCAAATTCTGATATATTGTCCCTGAACACTCTTCCCATTGACTCATGATTTATTCTCTCCATCCTATATACCATTAGCAAGCCTTTTGAACTTTCACCAAGTGAGAGGAATTGATTCCAAGTGATTCTGAGTTGGCAGTGACAGTCAGTCTGTTGCAACTTTTGAAAGAGCACAGCTGAATGGACTTGCAAGTCCACCTTTTGACCTTCAGATATTAATATGCTGCTAATTTAATGACTTCATTTAGTGAGTTCATTCTCCACAGAACATCAGCTTTATATTTCATTTGAAAAATAGACTTTGGTGAATTGGAATTTATGGTATTTAAGTAAACAACCTGATTTTCAGTAATTTTTAACAGATTTTTTGCTACTTGGGCACGTCTGAATTTGCACACCATGAGGTCTTGTTTGGCAAAGATTTTTTTATAATACAACTTACATCAAGAAGAAAAGTTGATGAGCTTAGACTTGACAAAGCTCACCTGTGTTTTGGGCCTTTTTTAATATTTCTTGTTTGAAGCTTTCTACCTCTGCTTCCTGGCAGGCTAACATTGTTTTCCTCCAAATGCACTACAGAATGAAGTTTACCATTAAAAAATACATGTATACTGAGCATGCTTTTCTAGGTAAAGCCAATATCAAAAGGGTTTTCATGGTAGGACATCTTTCAAGCACAGTATTTTGCCCTCTTACATCTTAGGACTGAAGAGTTACAGTTACACAAATACCGTTTTTGTGGGGTTTTTTGTGGAAATATAGGGGCAGGGAGGGGAAGCCCAAATTACTGTAGTCAGCCAGGACATGAGTACAGAATTGAACAACATCATTCTATCACAGTATGGAATCATTACCTAGGTATTTCTTCATACAGTTCAAGTCACACCATACTATTTTATGGTAATGATTTTATTTACACTGCTTATAGAGCTTATTTTCTCCTGTAATTACTGATATTTATGGTCCAAAAAATTATCTCTGTGACCAAGTGGTCAGGACTGGGAAGTGCTGAACATTATGGAACCTTAGTCTAGTTACAGTTGAAATGTCAGCTTGTGTAATGTGTATCAGATGAGGACATAACCTCTAATTTGTGCAAGTACTGCTGACCATCCAAGTCTCTATTTTTAAATCAAAACTTAGACTCAGGAGTTCCATGTTGGAAGCTGTTTACTGACTGGCTTGATTTAATCCTGTCAGTGTGAGTGGAGCTGCTGATCTGCAGTACCATTCATCTCTCTGAATTAGCAGTATGAACCGGCACTGGGATTTTCTTTGAGCTGTTACAGTCTTATTTTGAGAAACTACATCTGGTTATTGGCTACTGGCTGTTGTGAGGAACTATAGACCAACAAAATTGTAGTTTATGGTTTTGAGGATATAAATTTACTATCTTACATCAGCCACAGGCCACTTATGCACATCAGTACATTCTTGTTTCTCTTTATATTTTCTTGGCTCAAGAGAACCTTTTTGTTTTCTTCTGTGATTTTATGCCCCTTCCATATTTTGCAAACTTTTTCCTTGCTCCTAATTCCAAGTGTCAGCTGTTACATTGATGAGGTAAAGAGAAAACGGCAGAAAAAGAACCACATATTTCACTACCTCCAAAAACATAAATGTAAATTTTGATATGGAATTTTATACTCTTGCCCTAATCCTAACAAATATAATGAATTGTCATGGTTACAAATATGCCCAGTTATTGGCAGAGCATAAATGTTTACATATTAAATTGACTGTGTGTGGGCACATGCACATTGATTGACACATTGCTGTGCGTGCTGGGGAAGAATCAGAACCATAGAAAATGCTGAGTTGGAAGGGATCCATGAGAATCAGAGTTCATCCAGTCCATCCTGGCCCTGCACAGGGCAACCCCCAGAATCCCACCCTGTGCCTGAGAGCGTGGTCTGGGCACTTTTTGAGCTCTGTCAGGCCTGGTGCTGTGGTCACTGCCCTGAGGAGCTGTTGCAGTGCCAACCACCCTCTGGATGGAGAAGCTTTTTCTAATGCCCACCCTAAACCTCTCCTGACACAGCTTCAGGCTCATCGATCACTGGTCACCAGACAACCACTCTCTGTTTCGTTAGTAAATTTCCAAAAAGGTTTGCAACAAAGATAAGAATTTGTTTCCATGAGGGAGATCGAGCTCTGTCTAATTATCTCCAAATCAAGGGATCAGGATTAGTTAATTGTTGTGGCTTGTATTTTTGTGAAATAAATTGTTCAGTTTACATCACATATCGTGCAAATATAAACATGGTGCAAAGGTAATTTCTTGCATCTACTTGGCTGGCCTCTGCTGGAGTGAATTTTTTCATATTTTATGGGGTCTGTGACTCTCTAAAACTGAAGTTTTTAAGTTTCATGTGTTTGGAATTTGGCTTCTGTTTAGCTCTCTTGCAGAGAGCCAACATACAAAGCCATTGGAATGAGAGTATTGTTTAGGTTTTGATTTTTTGTGATTCGAAGGGATGCAATAGTTCTGTGTTTTCATTACAGATGTCTTGAAAGTATTAATCTGATTTTTGTAATTGAGTGCATGTGTTGAATGTTTTGGCACTTGCCTTCTGTAATACTTGTCTGGAATGCCATCTTGAGAAATTTTCTGAAAATTATTATATTTGCTTTACTCTGTATGTAAGCGATTCTTCTGGTTTAGTGCCCTAGTTTTCAGTAGTGAAAATGAGGTATAGAAATGTTAAGAATGAAACAAAAAAGACCACATTTTTTGGTTTGTTTTGTTTTTTTAATTAACTGCTTTCAGTTTCATGAGGAGGATGTATTTTAAATCTAGTCTAGAAACAAGATATTTTCTCAAATTAATTTAAAATGGCAAATGAGAGTATTGCTCAAATGCTAATAATTCAAGTGAAGGGTTTTTTATTGCATACCCATAAAATGTTCTATACAACAAATATTCTAGCATAAATTTTATAAATATGTCATGAACTCTAGATTAAGTATTTACTGTATTTATAACAGAATAAATGTTAATTTTAACATTTTAAGATTAATCCTTGGAGCAAGCATTTACAAATGGTTTTTAAAACCTGGCCCACAGAAATGCCAATGACACTAAATTTGTGGAATAAATTAAACATTTGTAAATGTAAGGTTTGCTCAGATAAACGTTGGTGTTTTCCCTATGTTGATAATATTTTTTTAGTTATTTTATTAAGCTATTAAAACAACAAAATAATGTTTGTGATCTCCTATTTCCAATAAAGTTTCTTCAAATTCAAAATTAAAATAAATTAGGTCACAAAACAAAGAAAAATACGCCATAACCTATGTAGCTCTTAAAGAAATATATGGAGGTATGGCATGTGTCCTGACCACCTAGAAGGACAAAACTGAATTTGAAAGGTTTTCTTTTCTTTTGGTGGTAATTGCCATGTTTAGCAGCTATGCAAAAATGGAGAGTGAATGTTTAATTAAAAAGTAATTTTAACTAGTGGTTCAAAATAAGATTGATGGTAGTTTTTTACTTCTAAATTAAGTTAATTGTGTATTTCTATATGTTTTTAAAGAACAATGCTTATTACTTTATTCCATTTTCCTGTTAGATACATGGATAGTTATCTGCATGATCATATCTCTTCACATATTTAAAATACAGACTATTTATAACAGAACTTTCTTCATCTATAATGCTCTGCATAGCACATTTGCACCACTATGTCTACATTTTGTCTGGGACAAACACAACAAATGAGTGTTTTAAATGTTTGCCTTGTAAATTTATGAAATTTGAAGCAAAATTTTGATACAGGGAGGTAAAATATTGAATTAACAATGAAAATAGCTTTCTCTGGTCTCCTGTTGTATTGACTCTTTGCTTGCTTGGACACTCAAAGAAAAGTCCTGGTGCCAAGAGCCAGGTGAACCATGTTTCCCTCATTGCTACTCCACAGCTCAGCAGTCAGTGTATTAACAGTTTTACTTCTGTACAATTTGTGGGCTGTCAGTTTTTCTGTTACAGCTTATTCATGCATAAAATAACATTTTCTGCTTTGCATAATGATAGAAAGTTCCTGAATTGTAAAGTTCTGCAAATGTGATGAATATTATTAAAGTTCTGGAGTATCATCTTTAGCCAATTTGGATGCTTGCCACAATGTGCCTGGTTTGTGCTGTAAGTTTAATAGTATCTCTTCACACAATTACAATTCCTCACAAAGCTAATATGTAACTTCCATATTTTGAGATGTTGTGCTATTTGTTGCAGTGGAGATGCAAAAATCCCGTATGAGCTTGACATTTCTGAAATTTATTACCTTTCCTGTCATTTTCCAGAAGTGTGCTGCAGCTTCATTGATATTTGTCAGAGTAATTTATCAGGAAACTTACTGCTCACTTCTAGTTTTTCTTTAGACATGTTAATGCCTGGGTAACAAACTGCAGAAGAAAACTTCGTGATTTTATAAGGGCCTCATCCAGAGTTCATTGAAGGCAGTGGCAAAGTCTCTCTTGATTTTCCCTAAGATCACATTAGTGAAAGTATGGAGAATAACCAAAACCACCACAATGTTATTCAGCTATTATTTTTAAATGAATTTTAGTTTAGTCTGGCAAAATGTTGATGTCCCTTGATATTGAGTAATCTCTAAAATGGTTTCATTTTACATGTAATAGCATGGTGAATACCATTCTGTACTTGGGAGATGGTAAGTTCAGAGCTGAAGATACAGTTCATGAAGATAGTACTTCTAGATTTTAAGGTTTTAAGTGTTTGGGAGCTGTCTGAAAATGATCCAGGTAGACTCTGTTCTTAAGTTTTAATGTTTTGGGGAGTTTGTATCCTGACAAATACAGTGATTTAACTCCAAAGATGAAATTTTCCCATTTGGTCTATATAATATTTATATATGGACAGGAAATAGAAGCCAGAATCCAGATATGTTGACCCCTGAGATATAATATTGACCTCAGTGAGTATTAACTTCTTGGATCAATGAATGCTGTTATTGACCTCAAAGAAAAATCAATAGCAGCTTGGTAATTTGCAAACTATGACTGCAAGAAAATGGTACACATTTTGTTCTTCATTATCACCTATTTATATCTATATTTTAATGCTTTCAGTATTGCCACCTAGAGATCATGATGTCAAAACATTTCAATCCCAGCTGTTAGAAGGTTGGGGAAACATATTATACATTATGGAATAATTGAGGAGCAGTACAGGTTAGTTCCCATATGTCATGAAAATAATACACTGAGCAGTTGTGTTTCATCTGTGTTGTTTTTCTTTTTGGGGTAGTCAATTTAATTTCATTTTCTCTGGTGTGCTTCATCAAAACATTGCATAAAAGTACTTTATTTTACCTGCTAGAAAATATTTCTACCTGAGTAATAAAGGGAGTGAAAACTTGACTACTGGAAACAAGGAAACTGAAAATGATCACTACAAAAAATCATAATTAATATACAGCAGATTTTTCCTATTTATATAAGGATGACAGGTTTCTAGGCAGTAGTATGTTCTGAAATGTTACTGTGTGACTGTATAACAAAGGAGAAAGTTCTAAATGACAGAGTATTGGTGGAGAAGGTGTTGTTTTGTATCATAGCAGGTTTTGTATATAAATACTGAAATGTCAAGTTTTACAGAGTTTGAAATGCCTAAAAAATGCCTGTTGCTGAAATTCAAATGTCAACAGTTCTTCTGCATATATACCACTTTGATATTTAAACTTAAAAACTCATCAATCATTTAGTATTACTCAGGCCTTGTTATGATTTGACTGCCAAAAACTGCAGAGGCTGATTTGGTCTGGAGAGTGGTGTCTTTTGTTCACAGAAGACCAAGCACAACTCTTTCAGCCTTTTACAGTCATTAATTCTGTCTGATAGATCTGCAGTGATCTTGGCAAGCTGATGACTGTGTTTAGAAAACTTTTGTCATTAAATGACAGTATGAGAGAGATTTAAATGCAAAAATAAGTCCATACTTGTATTCTTACAATGGAAGTTACTGCAATTTTTTTGCCAGTTTGATGGCAATGTGGTTTTGCTCTTTAATACCATGAGCTCTCAGGACTTCATTTGTGCATCCATGCAATGCTCTTGAGAGACAGAAACAATGATATACTCATTCTGTTGATAGACAAAAGCACAGTGATGTTAAATTAAAAAAAAAAAAAAAAAAAAAAAAAAAAAAAAAAAAAAAAAAAAAAGAAGGCAGCACTAAGCTAGATTTGTCTCAGAGGCTCAGAAAAGTGAGGGCTGTGCAGATTTGGAAAGATATTTGTGGTTATTATGAGTATCTCTTCTGTCTTACAGAAGTCCTGAATGATCAGGAGGGGTGGTATCTTAAAGCCTGTCTAGACATCCTGAATAGTAGGAGCATTTTCCTGGATTCTCCGTGTTGTTTTGAGTCATGTCTGAGTAATCAATAAGTTTGGGTTCTTCCGCACGAGACCAAAACAGAAATGGTGCAGAAAAGTGGTATACTTAAAGGTGTACTGAAATTCAAGAAAAAGCCTTATGAATTCAAAATACTAGTCCTCATCTATGAACATCTAATGCTTTGTTTTCTCTTCTGATACTCTGTAATCACTAGAACTGTTTACTGATGAGAAGTCTTAGGACTGATACCATGTCTAACTTACTCAAAGGAGAGGGAAATGTAAAACAATCCACGATGTTTTAATTTTCAAAAGTCATGTTCAGAATCCAGTTTATGCAGTACATCAGAAGGAGTTCAGTTTATAATTATAAAATCATGGAATTTAACTACTTAATAGATGTCACTGATGGCAGACTTCCTGATTTCCATAACTGAAATGTTTTAAAATTTTGCACTAATGGTCAGTGGGGCATAAGCTAGTAATGTTACGAGATGAGATGTTCTGCTTATCCTCTTTGTGAATGACTTTTACTTTCCACATTTTCCTTTATTAAGGGAATTTTCCATTTACTCCCTATTTGGGGAAAAAGTCTCTACATTATTAAAGTATATAAAATATTTGATGCCATAAAATGGATCTATTTTAGCTTGATAACTAGGAATATTCTGCACTGTGAGGGTCATAGCTTATAATACGTACTGTTAGTACTTTTTCATTTTTCTATATTAGGAGATTAGTGAAAAATAAGCTCTATCAATTAAGTTTTATTGCAAAATTATCTTCAGATGTACAGCAGTGAAGATGATATTGAGTGATAACACTAGAGTGGATTTTGTATAAAGCAATTACAACTTGAAAACCACAATCTGAATGAAAATATTGCTAGGGTTTTTTGTAATCTAGCATTAAGACCAAAAAACTCTTCCTTTGGAAAGTGGTTAAATTACCTCTATTAAACACAAGACATCCTTAAGGTGTTCATGTGTGCTATTGACTGAAGAATACTTATATTTGGTTTCACTGTTCATGCTTTGTCAAATCTGTAAAGTACATATGAGTATATAGTTCTGCCTCATAAGATGTTTGTTTAGTAATACCATGTTTTCCTAAAAATATTAATTTTTATATGGATAGCAGAGTTCTTTATTCAGAAATTATCTTGTGTGGTTGCAGCTTGATGCTATGAAATTCTCTGCATTCCTAAAAGCAGTGATTTACCCTGAAAAAAGCAGCAAGCCCTTTTCCTCATGTGGTGCTGTATACATATCCACATATCTTTCTTTGACATCTTATTCTGGAGTTGAAAGTGCATTGAGCTTTTGCAAAATGAATTCCAAGAACTTCAGAAGTGAATTCTTTACTTTGGCTGGTAATGAATGAAATCTGTCTGCATGCTCAAGTCATTCCTTTCATAGAGTTCCATTCTGCCATCACACCTTGGGTGGGACAGGAGTCCCTCAAAACACATAAAGGGATCTGTTAATTTAGAAAAACAAAGCCAGTTGTTCAAGAGCTACAAAGCTCTTTTCAGTCCCTTTTCGTGACAAAGGAAATTTGCTTGTGGCATTCGCTACCTGTTTTCTAACATAGTCCTTCAAAATGTTCTATTGAGTACAAGAGAAGTTGCTCTGTAAAACGCCCAATTTGTGATAAACTGAATACCTTAAGGAGGGGGAAATAATTTCAGAAGTGTATCAGTTGTACTCCATTGTTTCATTGTAGATAAATAGTTTGTGCCTCTGACCAAATCTCCAGTGATGCCAGCAGGAATCAAGACAATTTAGTCAAGTGGTTACAGATTTCCAAGCTTTCAAATTGATCAAATTGAAATAGGCCATTAGGAATTGATTTAAATCAGTTTAGATAAGCTCAGTCTTAGTCCTGGCCCTTGAGGCTTTGGCTACTGAAAGTTCACTTGAAGCTGGACATATACCAGCTCCACAGGCCATCAACTTTATTAGTGTGGAGATAAGCTGATTAGATCTTGTCAATCAAAGGTGCCAATATCTCAATTGAGTGTCTCTCCCAGTCTTTCTCTCCTTCTTTGTTGCCCGCTTCAATGCCTTAAAAAAAAAAAAAAGAGAGAGAGAGCAAGCAAGAGAGAGATGTGTGTGTGCATCCCCCTGGTTGTCACCAAGCAGGGTGCAAGGGCACTGTGATGATGTGATGACTGTATTAAAGAGGACATCAATTTGTTTTAAAGTGTTTTGATTTTTTATGGTGGCATTAAGAGAGAGAACATTGTGGTTGCAGCTTTACTAGAAAGCAAAGAGTTCTAGAAGGGAGGGGGGGAAAAAAAAAGAAGTGTTTCTTTGAAACCTACCGGGTCTTTGAGTCTTGCTGTGCCAATGGGCGCTTAAGTGTTCCTGTAACTGGCATACTCTGATCCACCACCAGCTAAGGTACTATTCTTCCCTCCAAATTATTCACTTATATAAAATAAAATTATTTGTGGGTGTTTAATCCTGGTAGAAATAATTTTTAACATTTGTTAAATACAGCCTGCTTGGGAAGTGTTTGGTTATGCCAGTAATGAGCGTGATGTAACAGTCTGGGAAATTACTGCGTAAATTAAGGTCAGGTTAGAGCATTTACACTGACGCTCTCTCTGGAAATGAAGCTATGCATGCACCGAATAAGGACATGCAGGTATTTGCATCTCTGCTTTGCAGAGGTGAAAAACAGATGAAGAGAACATCAGCTGTAAAAATGGAATAGCACGGTGTTTCAGCTTAAGGCTTCATCATATAGTTAAAGAAGGTGTAGAGGAAAACTGGGCTTTTGTTCTTCACATCTGAAGTTTGCTCACACCATGTCTCCCTCATACTTCAAATGCAAACAACAGAAGCCTGTCCCTTTCTTCCATCACCCTACACTCACCACCCAATGAAGGCTGGAGCTACAGCACTGCAGAACTACATTGCCACACTGGATTATCTCTTTATCAGTTATTCTTCACTCCACTGTATCAATTTTCTGCTAACCAATCGGGCACTCCTCTTAGAAAAGACTGTTTCACTATTTTTTTCTAGATAAATGTATTTATAGCTACACAGATCTGCACAGGCAACTCATGTGCTGCATCTTGGAGAGAGAAAGGGAATTACTTGCTCCTTCCAGGAGACTTCTAGTTAATGCTGCTGTTTGGGTATATGACAGGGAAATAAAAATCTAGTAATTGTGTGCAGATCTTAAATATTCACTTGGGTACTGGAGCTCAGGTATAATTCTGGTTTCTGTTGCAAAGTGCAACACCCTGTATCTACACAGAACACAATGATGCTCTTCTCTGATCTCACCTTTGTTTCCTGCCATTCTCACCAGCTCCCTGTTCAGGCTACAGATGGAGAGGACTAGCCAACTTTAGCACAAGGAGCATGTAACCCTGAGCTGTTTAAATTATTGAAGTAGTTTTCTTTTTCCCCTGTCCCAGAAAAGACAGTGAGTTCCTAGCAGGTTTAGAGACATTTATGTGGTAGAAGTTGTAGGGGAGAACAGCCTTACTGCCTTGTTGTTGCTAGTTAGAATTCCTCTTAGGTGTTTAGGTGGGATTATTGAGCTGTATTTTTTATTTCATGTTTAATGCACAGTTAACAGCTCTGATGCTGCAGCTCCAGTCAATTGGAAGCAAATGTTCTTTAAGAAGTTATTGAGGGAAATCTATCCAACAGACCACTAGTCAAATGATGCACTTCTTTCCTCTGGCTATTTCCCCTACTGAAATCACTAACTCATTGTTTAAAATCTTATTTTGAAGGCTAAAAAGAAATGTGTTGGAACTTGTCGTTTAATTGATCTGCCTTACCTTCATTAGTAATATTTTTTCACACTGATGTTTGTTGTAAGGCAGTTGTCTTTGTAAACATTTTTCTTTTTCTGACTGTGTGGAACTGCACAGCATAGAACTGAATCAGTCAAAAATCATGGTGATATTTGATAGAATCTAGTGTTTCATGATAAGACTGGGTAGTATGATAATGACTTCTGAAATAATTTGTACATTATTAAAAACGTGCTGTGCTCAACTTGAAATTATAGATACATGGAACACATGTTTTGTCTTGGCAATTCCAAGATTGTTAAATAACACTTAAATGTCTTCTTTCATATAACTTGCAAGTAGAGAACCTGAGCTCTGTCTTGATGGCTGAGTCTAATATAATTTCATAGAACCATAAAATTTATTGCATTGCTTATTTCAGCAGACCCCTCAGTTATACTTATATTCAGCTTAACGTAAGGGCACAGATGTCAGTAAATACAATTTCTAGAAAGATGTGTTACCAAATAAGGAGGCATCTTTGGCAAGTTTTTACTTCAGGGCTACAACTGCTACTGAAGTTATTTGAAGTTTGCATCATATGTGAACTGTATTTGGGTTGACTGTGCCTAATGAAAATGATGTATACTTGTAAACATCCTCCCATTGTTGTGTAATAAAAGCAAATCTAGAACATTGCCAGAAGGACTTGTATGCTAAGGCTCTCTTTGACAGCAGATTTGTAATGTTCTAATTGAAAGTCCTTAAAACTCATTTAAGAAGCATCTGCAACTTTGAGGCCACCATCTTGAGGGAATGGTTTCAATGTAGTGACTCCAGTTTGGACATAAATTAAAAAAACACTGGCAATGCTTACAGTTTTCTTCCTTTGGAAGTTTTATTGTTGAGCAACCAAGACAACCATTTGGTTCATGGCATTGTTACAGCTTGGATTTGAAAGCCTGAAAAAAATCATCAGTACACTCTTTTCCATTGTGTTAATTTCTTTTCATTTTTTTAGAAAAATTGCTTTTTAGCACTACTTCCTAATGCATGTGTTTCAGTGATGCAACGTAAATTAAGAAAATATGTAAAGCGAAAAAATAAGAACTGGAATTAATTACTCTGTGTACCTGGACTTCCTTCTCCAAGTTCCCCAAGCCATCTTCTAGAGATGATATTTACTGACTCCCTCTGTGCTGATTACTGTACAGAAATGTATTGCATATATGGCAGTGGATACCCTGCTAGAGGTATCCTCTGTGAGCTATCCAACGCAGAAGCAAAGATGTTTTAGTATTAAAAAAAAAGATAAAATCAATATTTCTTTTATGTTCTTCCTTGGAGGTTAGTCCATCTTCAAGCATTAGAGGGCCACAAGCATCCATTTTCCCTGTTTACCCTGCAGCTTGCCAGTTTTCTAACCAGGGAGAAATGTAAGTGAATATTGGAAAATATAATTGTGTTTGCCTAAGCTTCCTGTTCAGAAGACTTTTGATTTTAATGAATTTGACAGCAAATGTAATTCAGAAAATGTCCTCACTTTTTCTTTTTAAAATCATATTCTTGAATTGTGAGGTAACACAACTCTTCTCCTTTTAGAACAACATTCATATGTCTTTGATCTCTACATTTGGAGAATTCTTATTAGCTTAACACATTCACGTTCAGGAAAAGTCCTGCGAGGAGGGAGGATTTTTCTTAAATGGGGGGGAAAAAAAGGAAAACAAAAAAGGGACAGAGAGAGAGAGAGAAGAAAAATCTTTTCCTGTTTCTTCCCTGAGGCTGAACTGTTTATCACTCCATCCTTGTTCGATAGAAGTGAATTTTATAATAAAATTTTCCCTAATCGGGCTCAGTCAGTGAGGTGTCTTATCGTGGGGAGGAAAATGACACCGATCCTATCGAAAAACAGAGACGATGTCACAGTGTCCGCAATCACAGCTACTCAGCCTCCATATCTACCTTCTCCACAAACACCAAGCACTGCTTTTTCATAAGAACATCAAAACCTAGCGAAGTCATTAAAATTGCACCCGCGTAGAGTTGCAGGGATCAGCCGCACTAGCGCAAAATGGGATGTGGGAAAACAGACTCTCTAAATGTGCTAATTCCATTGTCACGTGTTTACGGCTTAATTTTAATCAGTTAAAAAAGCCACACATTGCAATAAATTGGCATTATCTTCTGTGACACCAGAGGACACAGTTGGTTCAAGGATTTAGAGGGTCGCTGGCAACAGTATATAGTGTTACAGACAAAGTATTTTTACGCTTGAACTACGGTAGCTAAGGTGCAATCCCCAGTTAAGACTGCAAACAAAGACTATAACCCACACAGTACTAAGTTCAACATGCAGACCACCTTCAGCCTGGAGACAGTGTAGAATGCTAAACTGAATAGTGCTGAAGAACATTTTCTAATTTAATGGTTAAAGGTAATTTGCTGGCCAGTATAATTGAGGTTGCAGTTCAGTAGCGTTCTCTTAGTTGTCCTGTACCATAATGAAGAAAGATCTATTGGAAAAATCCCTTTGCTGTATTTGCATTCAGTTTCTGAACTGTTGGTGCTTGTTTACAATGTGCCATTAGATTTCTTCCTCAAAACTGTGTGTTGCATTTTCTGATCTTCTACTCACAGAAACGTAGGTAAATCAGCCGACACGGGCTGAAATGTGGTAGTCGGAATACTGCTGCTTCCAATGAAAGGTTTAGGGAAACTTTAAGTTTTCTAATTAGGTAGTACCACAGGTCACATGAGAATTGTGCATGGTATCTGTCTCTACTCCTCCCATTTTCTTTCTTTTCCTTTCCCCCTCCCCCTTAGACTTGTTCTTTCACTTGAATATGGCTGATCAAAATGTTTGTAAGCAGCAGGAGAATTATTTTCTGTAGAGCGGTATGATCTAACTAATAAACATCCATTTCAATAAAACCATGTCTATAAAAGTTGTCTAGTTTTATTCCGGTGGATCAAACATGAAAAAATGTGTGTGACCAGTTTAATTCTAGAATGAGCTAACAGCAACCAAAGAAACAGTTGGAGTAGGGATTTAACTTTTACAGAATAAATATATGTTTTCATGCTATGAGCATGTCCATGGCCAAATACAAATTTCTGTTTGAATCAGCACTAAAGAGCACTGCTAAATAAATATACAAAGCCATTACTGCTAAAAATGTGTCCTTTGTAGGATGCAGGTTGTAACTGCTGTTTACCACATTTGATTTTTTGGCTTGGCCAGTGTTGTACTTAGAATGTGACTGATCACTTCCATGCATTCTAAGCACTACAAGCTCTCAAAAATAAACTTGAAAAAGGCCAGAGAAACTATTCAGCAATGAACAGCATTAGCAAATAAAGTGAAATTAGTGTATGAATTTCTTTTGCATATAAAGAAATAGGAGCATTTGACCTATTTGTAAACAAACCTGCAAAACTGTTTTGAGTGGAACAGAAAGGGACAACATTATCCACATTATCCAAGCCTGAGTTAAATTCAGGAATTTTTCATTAATTGCATGTTTACAAAAAAGAGATGCTAACAATGAGAAAAAAATCCTTAAATATCTAAAAGAGGTTTTGCACGCCTCAAATTAACTGGAGCATGAGTTTTTCTGAATTTAGTTTATTTATTTATTTATTTATGTAAATGATCTGGTTTTTTCTGAATTTAATATATATTTCTGTGTTGGCAGCTTTCTTACTTATTTGAGTTTGTAACATGATGCAAACCATGCTATTTGCACTTCTTACCTGCTTAAACAGCTTGAGTAAATATGCGGGGTCATTTTATTAGAATAATAATGAAAAAAAAGAGAATGGAGTGTAAATATAAAACACTGTTCTTTTCTGTGTCTGGATTAGCAGCGAGCTCTGCATGACCAAAAAAAAGACTTCTTTATGTCAGTATACTTGGCTTTATAAAACCATTAGACTTTGTTCTCCAAAGCAGAATACAAATATCTGATTGTTAAAAAGATTTTATCAGAGTTTTGCCTCTGCGTTTCTATGGATATGTGCTTATATTCTGTTAGGAAGAAAGGTTGAGTTGGTGTTTTGGGGGGTTTGGGGTTTTTTAAAGGCTTTTAGTTTTTATTTAAAATCTGTCAAATTAATTAGGGGAGTGTTTCTTTAACTAAACAAACTGCACTGCTTGCAGGTCTCCCCAGTTCAGACCCCCTAAGATTGTTCAGCTTACTTGGAACAAGTGATCTGGGTCATGACATGTCATAGGTATCGGACACCCACCTGGAATGGACAAACTGGTGTTTTCACCAGTCTGAAATTATTAACCAGATATTTAGAGGCGTGAGCTGATCAGTCCCTGTCTCTTTCACGCCTTCCCTCTCCCCGATTTTTACAGTCCACACTTAGAAACTGTGCTGTAACTGCTTTGTGATCATATTTAAGCAGAATTACTGAATTTGGTTGCCTTGAACTGAGTGAGGGTTGCTGTGGGGAAGCGGGAAAGCTAATTCCTGTTAAATGCATATATAGGAGGGGAGTATTTGTTTGTGCTTTGCATCCTTCTGTGCTACAATGCTTAGCTTATAGCTGTAAGCTAAGAATTCACTCATATCAGAGTAGGAAAACATTTTACACTGATATATTGCTTTGAAAATGAAAGTATAAATCTAAATAGGTATTTTGTCTCTGAAAATAACAAACAAACCAAGCAGTATTAACGTACCCAAATGTGCATTTTAAAGGTGGTGAGGTGAAATTGTCTTATATATACATATATATTTATATTCTTCAGCGTCTTTTTAATAAAAGTTGAGTGAAAATCTTTGTTTCAGATCTAGTCCTACAGAGAAATATCCAAATAAATTATATTTGTTTATGAATTCTGCTCAGAATCACTTGGATTCCATGTTTGGCATTGTCAATAATTTAATTAGTTTAAGTCCGTAGGAATGCATATTGAGTTAAAATAGTCCTTCATTTATGCAGCTCAGCACTTTTGGAAATTGTAGGTATGTTTGATAATCTAAATGCAACAAAACCAGAAGGTTGGCACTCATTTCTAGAACCAGAAACTTGCTGTGTTCTACTTTTGCACACATAGGCTGCGCCATTGAGCCACCAGTCAGACAAAACTGTTTTCTGACTTGATATTGTGTAATGGGTGGAACTAAAGATGTACTTAACAGAACTGGATATCAGCATCTTTTTGTGTTTGTTACCATAATGGAATTTGGGGGAAATGCAGCATGTTTTTAAGTACCTACTTGTAACATTAGTCAGTGTCTTATAAGTTTGACCCTATTAGGATTTTTTCTGTCCATAAATATGCCATAGTTACTTTTTAATATCGTACTTATAACACAGTTATTTGTTCTTTTGAAATGTATATCAATTTCCTATTAAACATTTATCTGCATACCAGGGATATTAATAATAAATTTACCAAAATATGTATATGGCTGTATTTGAGTAAGAGTTAAAAATACAGTGTTAATAATATGCAAGTTTTTCCTGAGCAGGATTTAAGCTTAATTGATTTCAAAAAAGCATCTGATTTTCTGATTAAAATAACTTTCTCAAAAAGTGCAAAGATACTTTTATTTTTATATATATAAATATATATGGTTTTATATCTATCTATCTATATACATACATTTAATTTCAGTATTGAATTTTATCCATAGTCTAAGATCAACCAATTAACCTCTCTATCTGTGAAAGGTATTTTAGAACTCAAAGTGAATATTGTTGCTGCTCATCTAATTGAAGATGTAAAATGTCCTATAAGTCTAGGCAAAAGATTATTCTGTTCTGCTTAATTTGTAATATGCATTAGTAATACATTTGCATAAACACTAACCAAAGCTAATGTAGGGGGGAGAAGGGGCAGGATTTCTGAGCAGAGTGTTCAGTATTTTTAGTTTCAATGGTATTTGTTTTCCTTCAGTGTTAGATATTCGGTATTTTTATTTTCTGAATGAGAAGATTGTAAGCACATTTCCATGAAACTAGCAGTCACTTAATGATATGAAGGTATTCGAAAAAGAGGGAATTACCTTCCCTTATGGAACTATTAAACCTTCACTTAATGACAGATTAGTGAGATAAACTTCATACTGTGTAGATCTGTGATGCACTGTTATAGATACTCCAATTTTTTCATAAAACCTTCTGTTTAGAAATGTGTGTGGTTTATTTTTGAGTGCCAGTTTGGTTTATGTGGATGGTCTCTGTTTTTTCTGACTGTTGTCATTACAACTGGTTTTGCAATGGTGGCTGCATCTCTGTGTGTGCTCTGTTTATGGAGCTTTGTGAGGAAAATGGGGGGGTGGTTTTTATGTGTTCTTAAATAATTATTTGCACCTTTGACATCTTGTTTTCTATTCCTGTGGCTTTTTTTTCATTCTTATGTTACCAAATTCAAGATCCAACGTACCTGAAACACAAATTCTGGATGGTCATTTTAAGATCCATTCTTATGAAATAGAATACATTTTTAAATGTTCATTTTCCAAACTCCTTAATATTAATTTTAAATGCTATAACAGTAGAGTGTAATTTTATTTTAATGTGAAACTATCAAGGTATTATGCTGGCTTTTTTATAAACTTAGATGTTAGGATGTCGTAGTTTTTTCTTTCCAACATATAATGTTGCATTCTAAAAATATGCTGTCACTTAAATGTGTATGTACTTAATTTGGTAAGGAGACATATGTCTGTGATCACTAAAAAAGCATAGCAGAAATTACAGTATAAAGAGCAACTGACAGTCATTAGGTTTGAAGTATTCCTACCTTGTATATATAAAATAATATCAAAATAATCAGAAACTCTTCCTTGTTTTCTAGTATATTAAAAATATATTGTATAAATGTGATGTGGTGCATGGGGCAAGGTTTATTTTGTGCCACTGCAGCTGCGGTGAGGAAATCTACTGTATCTACAGCTTTTATTGTGTATGATGCAGTCCAGCAGATCTCTGGCCTTGTAATTATTCTTACTGTATATTAGCCTACAACTTGTAATACCATAATCCTAAGGATCCATGTCTTGGAGGAAGGCCCTGTTGTACTTTTTGCTATGCAAATGTAGGGGGAAAAAAATTACTTCCTACTCCAAAAACCTAGCAATGAGACAGGGGAAGATGGATGAGGATTAACGAGTTATAAAGGAGAAGAAGAGTGATGATCAGCATCTTGGGCAGCGTTCTTGCTGCATCAGTGGTAACATTTGTGCTGGGTTTTTTTTTCTTCTCACAAAATTTATAGCAATGGAGTTTAACAGAAGCTTATAAAGTTCATAAGGAGAAATAGTAACTGTAAATGTAACAGAAAGCTAATTTGAGGTCTGCCTGAAAATCCTCCCAACTGTAATGGACAGTAAGCAAGAGAGAGAAGGGTATTGCAGATTTGATTTGCACTTGCAGATTTGATTGGAAAGTTGGTCACTTTGGCTGGTCATACGTGCTTGCCAAGAGGTTGAACAATACAATGAATAAAAATTTATAAGAAATACAATTGGCCTGGCCTTGAAGAGTGGCTCCTGAAATTAGACGTGGGAAAGGAATGAAAACTGGAGGCAGGAGTAAAGGAAGTAGCAGGAAGGAAAGCACTGCAAAGAGAAAGGTTAAGTTGCCCAAACTGGCTAGAAAAAGAAAGATTTTATCAAAGGCAGAGAAGAGATTATTTGAATAATCAGTGAAAAGCTGATGAAAGCCAGGACAGAAGATTTACATATCAGTTGATAGAGTATTTCAGTGTTACCAGGAAATAATCTACAGGATTTTAGACTGAGTCTGGTAAAAAGAACATGAAAATTGTGCTTAAATATTGCAGAAAGAGCAGTGGTACCAGTTAAAAAAGAAAGGAGGTAACAGGGAGAGTTGAGGACAGTAGAAAGTTTAAGAACTCTTTTCTAGTCATGTTGGGCTTGAAACAAATGCTGTATATATTCAGGTGTGTCCCTATAAGAGGCAAGACTTCCTCAATCATTTCTTTTTTCATTAAAACTAGATTCTACTGTTGATAGTCTCATTTAGTTCAGATGTCAGATAAGTACTAAACATAATAAATCAGGAGGCTGGAACAAAGTTGGGCAGCCCAACAAACTTTGGTATGTCTCATGCAGTGTGCTAGGTAGTGTATTAGGATAGATAAAATGGACAGGAAAGGTCGTGATAAAATGACATGTTTATTCTTTATATCATCAAAGCCCATGGGAGGAATTTTTTTCCAGGTTTTGTTTTATTTAGAGAAATGGCTGCACATTCTAGTAGAGGTGCACACTTAACGTTTTTCAATAATTGGATTCTAACACCACAGCTCTTGAATATTTTAAAGTGTGGCAGATCCAAGGCTTGGTTGTTGAACTTGTAGAAGCAATGACGGAATGTGTTAGAACCAATTGTTTGCTTCAATGCTAAGAATGGGCTGAGAAATGCAAGAGTAACTATTTGCTATCATGGAAAACACTTGAAATTACTCCTACAGCCTTATGGGGCACCATGAGATTTTATATATGTATCTTTTGTATGTACATCCAAATGCATACAATTTCTCTCTCTCTTTTTTCCCAATGTATGCATGTATTAGGAGTTGGGAAAGAAATCCCTGCTAGTTTGTGACCAGGTCAGTAGGGGATGGCTGATTCTAATGAAATATCTGTAAAATGTGGCACAGCCTCTTTCAGACCTGAGAATGGGCCTGTGTTCCCCTCTGTGTGTGTGATTTACCTTTCCACTTGAGGGAGCTGGGTTAGTACTGTGGCAGTAGCATGTTCAGTTGAGGCCTTCATACTGTGAGTGGAATATAATGTTTGATTTTGAAGTTGGCGTCATCCAGGTTTTGTAAAATGAAGAAGGTGGTCTAGTAAGATTTTAATCGGGTGTTTATTAAAGTATTTTTGTTTCCTAAACATGGTTCACTATTGCAATGATCCATAAATGCTGCACAGAAATTTATGTAGCAAGTGGTGTCATTTCTTTCTTAAGAATTTTTAATTCTGGGTAAATGAAGAGGCTTGCTTGCACCTGTATTCACTTCATCTCCTCAGGTGTCTCTGTTCCAAATGTCTTCATAGATACATGCTATTCCTAAGGGTCTTATTGAAAAGGTTGGATTTACACTGCATAAATTCAGATTCAGCATTATCTACTCAAATGTTTTTCATGGCCGTTGTCTTGCATGTGCCCTAGGGAGGGAAAGTAATAAGATAAATGTGTATTTAAACTTACTGGAAAGTGAGGAGAGAAACTGTTGTCATACCTGATGGAGAAAAATGTTTAGACATTGATACAGTCCATAAATTCATAGGTTTTAAATATGGAGAAGTATTAACTCACTGTCTTACCTATTGTATAAAACAAAGCCAGCACATCTCACCTAATTATTTCATCATTTAACTCAGTAAGTTGTAAGTGTGAAAATAGCTTGTCCAGAAAAGCATCCATTAGTTTGAATGTATTAAGAGAAGGGAAGGCCAGCTCTTTCCATAGTAATCATTCCAAAGTGGATCAGTTTGCATTTAAAGGAGTAGGTGATTCTGTTTCTGAGTTTGCCAAGCTTCAAAGTTAAATCCTAAATCCTTCATATTCCCTTTCTTGAGAGATTGGAGACTGTGTTAGGAAGTGGAATGTTTTGCCATAAAAATATTTAGAACCATAAATTAAACTTCTTTTCAGCTTTATTGTGAAAATGAATTCCTTAAATACCTCATTGTAAAATGGGGTTCTCTGCCCACAATTTGTAAATCTTTTCTGTGGCCCTTGTCTGTACTCTTCAATTATTCAAGACCTTTTTTAAGATACGGAGAGGAGAAGTAAGGCACTTTCAGTTCAGTCTGGTGATGTATTTCAGGGGAGCATGATTCACAGGTGATTCACAAAGATTATGCAAGACATGAAGCAGCTTCCGTGTTGCTTTTATGTTTCATGTCTGCCAAGTTATGACAGTGTGTCATACCAACTCTGGTTTACTTTTTTTGTCAAACTGTAGAAAGTGTGGTAAAGAATCAAGAGCATCCTGAGCACCCACTTTTTTATGTTTCCCTCCTCCTAAGTATGCAATTCCTAGAGCTGAGATCTACAGAAGTATAACTTATATTTGTGAGTATTGTAGAAACTTCTGTAGACTGTAAAATTTGATACTGTGAGTGATAGCCCCAGTCCACCACTTGTCACGTGTGCTGGTGACCATGACATCTTCATTACAGACCCTAGTCTAGACTAAAGAGTGAAACTACTTCAGACCTTTTCTGTCCTCTTTCTTCTTCTGAGATCCATACTGTAATCATGGGGTCTGTCAAATGTGACTGCACCTCTGTGCCTATAGTGAGGTGGCATTTTTTCCTGCCTATGAATAGCAGTGATCCCTGTAAGCTTTTTGCATTATGATTTGATGGTGATATTAGAGTTTTAAAAGGGGATGTGGCCTAGAGGCCGTGTGCTTCAAAGCAGCTTACCTGCTTTCTCAGCGTGGTATTGGGTGTCCCTCTTGCAGAAGAAATGCCAGAATCCAAACATTTTTTCAGCTATCTGAAGGACTGACATCTGTGCTGCATTCTGTGAGGTTCAGGGGTTTGTTGTGTTCAGAAGCAGGAACATCCTGAATCATATCCTATTTGGGAACTTAGCTAAGTGCTGTGTGCAGGTTGGAAGAATGGGATGATGGGGTAGGGCCAAATGTATTTCTTTTTGTCTGCATTTAATTTTTTGTCATGTAGAGAAACAGCTGTGTAAGGAGATGTCAAATTTGTACCAGGAACACAGCTGAGGATTTTTGCACTTAGCTATTTCAGTGGATGTTGTAGGGCCAAAAATTGTGGTCTAATTGTCCAGAAATTGATCAGAAGGATCATTTCATCTAGAGAACAGGTGAACAAAAATAGTGCTGGAGATTTGTTCAAGCTCTCCCACTGCACTGCATGAAGAATCAAGTTGGTTTTTCTCTTTATTCATTTACTTTTTCTTTTGTCTCTCTACTGCTGTCAAAGTCAAAAGCCCTTACTGAGAAGAGAGCTGATTAACCAGTGCCTTGCTGCACCAGCCAGCATTTTTAGAGAACATGAACTTGGTATTTTTTTCATGGATCTTAATCCATGATATCTAAATGAAAAATAATTTTACTTGTGTGTAAATGTGATGTACCTGTCCTGGATCAGACTGCTTTCATCTCCTTGAGTTTGCTTTCCTCAGACACGTGTAACATCACATGACTGGCAGAAAGGTTTGAAAAGCTCTGTCTGGGTTATCACTATCTGCCCCTTATGGAAATCATATACCAGGTATTTAATAGGTGATAAGTTACTTCAACCCTGAAATACGATTTTTCAGAAAGAACAATCATTCTTACCTTTATTAGCATCTAAACAAGTATCACAATGAGATTTCTGAGGCCATCTCTTCTTGTGTTTCTCTCAGGCTAGAGCAACAATTGTGTTCCTACAATACCCTGTAAAGCTAAAAACGGCTTAACTGTGGATTTCAATTTTTAAATGAAGCACAAAGAAAACAATTTTATCCATCTGGACTTGTTTCAATTAATTTTTGTTTATCCAGAATACCTTAGCAGTGTGAGTTAGAGATTCTCGACTAACTGTTGAAGCACAGTGTCTTTATATATATATGTATGTATATATATTTTTTTGTTTGTTTGTTTGTTTGTTTTTTGGGTTTTTTTTTAACTCCAGGTATTACATTGCAAGTGTATGAAATTTTTTATGTTTTATTTCTGTCTGTGCATTTCACTGAAGAAATCCAAACTGTGTTGGTGGTGCTGTCAATGCCATCGTTATCAGATTGGGTTTTGGAACCTATTTTACTACTGTATGATCTTTTATTCCAGTCAGTAAAGTCAGTGGATTTGTGTGGTGTACAACTGGAATAACACAGTAGTGAATGGGACCCCAGAAAACAGCAGACAGCAACATATTGGTATATTTATCACTTTTATAAGGTTATGGCAACTTTTAAAAGTTCCAATGGCTTAAGTAAAGAAGTTTCTTATTGGTTTACTTAAACATTGCTTAAATATTTGATTTTCTGAATCATATAAGTCATTAAATATTTATATTAAATTTATACTAAAAACCTGCCTTTAATTGCTGTGTTCATAGAATTTATAACCTGCAGTGCTTTCTTAAGCTTGCCTCACCTGCTGGGGTTTTGCAGGGATCTCAGTTGGACGTGGTGCACCCATATCATGGGTGAGATGAGGGCAGGGGAGCAGCCTCAGCTCAGAAATGCCTCCTATGCCTCTTTTTCAAACCCGTATGTTTGCCATAACCATGTTTATTGGCGTTGATATTGCTGTTTTAATGTGTCTGTGTAGGTGCATGTGTTCACAGTGTCAGGGATGTGGTAGCATTCGATTTTGTTGTCCCAAATGCTGCTGTTTGTGTGTGCTGTCCATGCAGTTCAACCTTTCACTCCTATGCATTTACCAGCCATTCAGGCTCTGTGCACTATTCACACATATATTATGTAAAATAAAATAATAAGAAGAAAAAGAAAAACATTATGAAGACCAGGGGGGCCTGTGGATGGATTATTACAATTTGCCTATCATGGTAATGACACCTGTTAGAGGTGTGATACAAAAGGCAGTGACAGGGAGTGTAATTTAGTAATTGTAGCTATTGTGCTGTATAGCTGGTCAGTTCACCAGGCAAGTACAAAGAAACCAGTGTTAAGGCTAAGCAGGGGTGGGTAAGCTTAATAGACAGAGCTAGTGCTTTCCTGAAAGAAACTTTTGGTGGAGGGCTAGCTCCCAGGGGGAAGGAGTTAGAATGGGTTGAAAAGAATGAACAAAAGTATAAAAATGGTACAGGTTTTCCTGTTTCTGTTCTTAAAGTGACAGGGGACTTGTGGTGATGAGCACGGCTTGCTCCACTGGCCAAAGGGAGAGCAGGGGCGAGAGGGAAACTTTTTGAAAAACTGGGGTGGTGCTGATTTATTGCAGCTGCAGAACTGAGGTACACCCAGGCCAGCAGTTGTCGCTTTCTTGCTGAACATCACAGTTGGCTTTGGCAAATTTTTCCTATCAAGGTAGTGACAAAGAGGTAACAGGGTCAGAAGGTAAGTTTGAGGGGTCGCAGGGAGCCACTGCTGGCAGGTCATAAACTTGTGCCCTGGACAAATCTGCATGTGCATATATGATTTGAGTGCTCATCTGGATGGCAAGCCTGCCAAGTGCAAGTATTTGAAGACTTAACTAAGGTCTGAAAAGTTAACTAAGGTCTTCTGTGGCTTCTTTCCTGGTATAGAGAAGCCATAATATTCAGGGAGGTATTTTATGTTAGAGATAAAGGAACTCAGGATACAGGGATAATTTGTTACTAGTTCCTTTGTAAATGCATTTGTTTTGTAAGCTGTTTGGAACACAGACCTCATCTTCACACCTTGGGCACAGTAGTGAATGCTCAATACTTTTTTAATGCCAAAATATCATTGTTTTCAATCATATCGTGAACCAAGGAACAACACAGACTACACAACTTATTCTTTTTCCTGGTGCACTATCCCTGCAGACCCCTGACAGACTATGTAAAATACATAACCGTTAATTAATTTCCTGTGTCTGTAATTATGAGAATGCTAAAACGCTTAAACACTTTTCATACCAGACCAATCTTTCTTTTAAAAAAAAGTAATTTGAGGTCGTCTTTATCTCTTCTCCCTCCACCTCCGTGTGTATATTTGATTTTCCACACGGTATATTGGTCTTTCTTCATGTGAACCTGTAATTATTGTACAAATTGCTGTCACAATGAAGAACCTCTTAGACGTTTATGAGGATGCATTAGAAAACAATGGGCCTGAGAGATAAGTAGTGAACACAGCTCTGAAACACACTAAGGCCAGATTGAGTCATTTAACAGCTTTGAGAGAACAAGGAAGTAGCCTTGAGTTAACAAAGGTCTGCACAGCAGGGCGTTTATGCCAGCTAATACTAGTCCACATTTGCCAAACAGTGTAAACAGATTTGCAGGCAACACCAGGCATCCCATTTAAAGGGATTAGGTGTGCTGCTTCCCCATTGTCTGCGCTGAGGAATGCGGGGTGATCAATCTGCTCCTTGCAATTAGCAGACACGCCCTTGGTGCAAAGCCAGGGGCAGGACCTTAATCCATAGATTGGAAAGGAAATATTCTTTGACTTCAGAAGTTTGTCCCGTGGTGTAACCTGCATCCTTGCTGACCCTACACCTCACTGTTAAAGTGACCATGCACCGTGTGTCAACCAGACAGCTGATAAAGTGTATTTGGTGTTCAAAATCCCTCCCAACTGGTATGTTGGTTTTGTTACAGTCAGTTTTCCATGCTACAAGAGGAAGGGAATAGTTACCAGCTTTGTAATCAGAGCAAACCCAAGTCGTAATAAATGAGCCATCCCCATGGTCTGATGGTAAGTGCAGGGTGTTGCTTGTTTATGTTCAAAGTGCACAGCCCTTACTAGCATCTTTTTTTTCTTAACAAATGTTAAAAACGCAGCAGAGGATTCATGTGATATACATGCTATTATCTGTAGGAGGTGATTCATGTTACCTGGAGCTGGAGAAACTCTGCATTCCTTGTGTCCTGTCTGTCATTCAGAAAGGCTCTTTCCAGGCTCCTTCAGCTGGCTGGAGGGTCAATACAGCAGAGTTCCTCTGAGTCTTGGAAGGAAGCTAAAGAACCAGTCCCAGAGGCACCCTCCTAGAAAACTTTTACAAAAGAAGGTTGTGTAAAAACAGGAGAAGAATGAACTGAGCACTTATGTATTGTCTGCAGGCATCTGGATTAATTGCAGATTATATGCCAGAGTAGAATGGAGTTTAGTGCCAGTAGAAAGGAGCTGAAGCAGTGTGTGTGTCCTGGGTGATTTCCCTGCAGGCTCTCCTGGCCTTCTGCTGGCTGGAGAGAAAGCTGGTCACAGTGCTGAGCTGCTCTGGGGAGGAGAGGTTGATGCAGACTGACAGCATTGGGTGTGCACACTCCAAGAATCACTGGAATCCACACAATCCTGAAGGGATCTGCAGGTTTTGCAAACCTCCCAGCTGGCTGTTCTGAGCTCTTTCAAACAGTGACTCTAAGGGGTCACTGCAATGGATTAGGCTGGTACAAGCTAATTCCTCAAATACAGGTGGTAAAAGCCTTACCTGGTGCACACTGAGCTTCAAATCTGCCTGTGCCCCTCTGGCATCATCAGTACCTGTTCTACCAGTGATAGCATGTCAGAAATCCATTTCTAGCTATTTACGGATGTCTTCTTTCAAAGCTTCTCAGGCATGTAAAGGACCTTCCTGGAAGCAGAAATATGAATTTCACAGAGCACAGATGAAAGGGATTTGGCACTGGGTTCCATTTTCTAAGAAAAGTAAAAGACTATCCTGTCTATGTAACCAAAGTTTCAAGGGCCATTCCACTCATTGTCTTTTAGGTTGAAATATTGTGCATGAAACTATGATATAAGGTGTAAAAGAAAGGTTTTTTCCAACACACAAGAAGTTGGATCAAAGGCAAAGCACCCTTTCCCGAGTGCAGCCTTTGTTTCTCATGAAATCACTGGGGCTCCTTGGTGGGTTAAAGGCAAGGATGTGGCTACAGCCCTGCTTGTGTCCACATTCAACCTTCCTGGAGTCAGACTCTGTGTTTGTGTACAGTGTTTAAAGGATAATGACAATAAACACTGCCCTCACAAACCACAGTAATTACGTCTACTGCTGAAAAAACCCAGAACATGAGCAAAAATATCATAGGAAAGCTATTTCTAACACTATTGCTGCTTTTTATGGCTAAGTGGCAGCCATCACTTTTTTCCTAAATTATGTGTTCTTTATTCAAGCATTTAGATGATGCAAACCAGATTTTTGTGGCAGCATTATTGCTTATAGCCAAAAGAGCATTCAAGGAAACACTGTATTTCTGCTAAATTGCCATTTATTCAGAACACTCTTGAGTTGTTTATCTTTTTTCAGTCTCCTGACAAATCAAGTTGCCATTGAACCTGTATTTCTGAGTATAAGTTCAGTGATAATTTTAGTAAAAGTAATAGCTGTCATCTACATTTTGGGGCTGAGACTATGAAGTTTTGTTTGAGATAATGGGTTTTGTTTTATTTTTAAAAGGAAAACTTCCCAGGAAAATTGTTTTTCCTGGTTGACAGTAAAATTTTGTTTTGGAACTTCTTCCTGAAGTTTAATGTTGTAATAGAAATTTTGTTGATTTAATTGCACTCTAGTTATTCTACAGTTTGATTTTCTTGTTAATGTTTTTTGTTGGGTTTTTTGTTTGGTTGGTTACATTTTTTTCTGTCTTACCTTTTCTCTTGACTGATGCTTTTAGTTTAAAAACATTCACTAGAAAAATTCTGTGAGTGCCTTTTAGGTTTTCATGTTGCTTTTTATTCACTTTGAGTGTTCCTAATAGTAAGTGTTTAATGTAGGGAATGTTCCAGAGAAAAGAAATGGTAACAGATAATCATGCAAAGGTATGTAATTTGAATATTTGTCACAGGCATATGAAAGTTCTTTGGGGTTCATCCAGGCTGCAAGTAAGAACAATAACATGAGATGGAGGTGATTAATCTAGTGTTGCAGAGGGAAAAATATGAATTACAAGTAATCAAAACAGTATCTAGGACAAATAGTTCACAAGCAATCCATGGGCCACACATGTTCACATGAACAAATTATTGAATTGTTTCAAGGTGAGGACATTTGTATACATGGATATTTTTGTATTCAGTCATCAACAACAAAAAAAAAAGTACTAATGCACTTGCATAAATAATTTATTTTATAGATGGTATAAAATTCCTTTTTTGAAATAGACCACTGTTTCTGTTTCACCTCTAAAGAGTGGAAAGTACAGTCTTTACCTTGGAACTGACTTTTGCATTAAATAAAGAAAGCTGACAGTCAGCCCAATGCATGGCATAACCCTGAAAAATACTCTATCATTCGCCTTTGAACAGAATGCTGTGATTAACTTTAAAATATTAAAACTTAGACTGAAGGATCAAGATAAATAGATTTTTATTTATGTTTTGATTTTTGTCATTTCTGCAGTACATGTCCTCTTGCTCTGCTGTTTGCCATAACTGTTAGTTCCTTACTTCCAGGGAGGTTTTATAGGAGTATTTTTTATCCTTGTAACTTTTGGCATTGTGACTTTTAGCTTAATAGTTTTTAACTCAATTAGAATAAATAAACCTTGTGTTAGGATCTTTGAAACCCCTTAGAGGACTCATCTGATTAATTACTGTGCAAAACAGATTGTTAAAATAACTGGGTTTTTATGCAGTTTCTCTTTGCTTCTTTCCTGGATGGGTGAGGTTAATGTGGTAGAGGTTCCCACGAGCTCACTGCCTGCCTGCCTTTCCTCCACAGACAGAAACTGGCTCCCAAGGGTGGGCACCATGTGGGATCCCTTCCTGGGCTGTGAGGTGTCCCCACCAGTGCAGTGAATTTTCTCTGTCAGCCCCAAGTAGGTGACCAACAGAGGAATCAGGAGAGCCTTATGTACGTGTCCTTATGGATTTAGTAGCAAATGAACTTTGTAATGCAGACTAACAGGGTGAAGTTAATTTTATTTATGGTTTTAGTTGTAGCAACAATAGCCCAAGCTAGAAAATACATCCTACTTGTCATCCAGGCTCCTGATGTGTGTCATGTCCGGGAGAGTAGAGAGCAGCAGGGTAAGGAATTACTGAGCTCCAGACATTGCTCTGCTCCTCCATGGGTTCACACAGGTCAGGGCTTTAGTGGTTTGTGTAAGTGGATGTGGTCCTGCTCGTGAGCCAAACCAGACAGGCCTTAGTAGAGACATGGCATCTAGTTATACACTTCCTTATATGACAAATTAAAGTGGTTTATACCATTCTTGGGCACATTTATCCCATCCCTCTGCAACCTTGGCAGGCTCATGGCAACAAATCAGACACGGTTTTGAGCCAGGCAGTGCAACAGATTGTAAGGGTCACTTTGAAGGGAAGGGAAACCACCTGTGTTGGGCCTGGCTTGTAATTTTATTGGATGCAAGTGCAGAGTGTGAATTGAAAAGGGGAAAACACCGTGTGTTCACAGGCCTTTGTGTGTCCCTGTGTGGCTGAAGTTGTAGCTGTGCCCATGGCCCAAGCAGAGGGAATGAGAAGGTTTCAGGCCAGCACAGGCAGGTCACTGGAGTTCATCCTCACTCACTTCCTCCCCTCATTCTCCAGCATGAGCCAGAGTGAATAAAACTCGTGAAAGTGAATAAAACCCATCCTTTTCTGGGGAGAAGGAAGCTGGCTAATACAGGCTCAGAATGGGGATTTCCAAAGTTCATTCAGATCTGTAGGGGTGAAGTCCAATATCAGTCACTTCAAACAGACTGGGGATTTCCAAACCTAAATCAGGTTTGTAGGTACAAAGTCCAGTGTTATTCTCTGCAAACAGACCATGTGGCCAGCAGTTTATGTGTTAATAGGATCCTGTGTGTGTATAAGCTCTATTAATTTTTAAGTTTTCTGTGATTTTTATTTTTTTATTCTACCATTTGTAATTTTCCTTTGACAGCCAAAGAGCTGGTGAGAAGGGAAAGAGAGCTGTTATGTACTTTTCTCTTCTGGGGTATAGGCCTCATTTTATGGAACTATTGAAAGTTCTCAGTAGTTTTGCCCCTTTTGGAAGTGCAACAGAAAATCACTGCTGTGCTGATGTCATGAAAGAAAAATGAGCTGGTATTGAGCTGAAAAGTGCATAAAAAGTTTATGGATCTTTTAAATAAGTTTTACCATGAGCTGCAGCAGTGGATTTTAACTTGAACAAAACCAAATCAAGTGTTAAACCTTTCCACATTGATATGTTGCAATGGTAAGTGAAACTTTAAAGACAGTGTTGAGAGAAGCAAAGTGCTCCATGAAGGGCCCTGGCGACGTGCACTGCAGGGGGATCCAGAGCAGGAGCTGGGCTGGGCCTGCCAGAAATCCATGCTAAAACTCAGTTAAACAGGATCGTTGCCAAGAATTTATCACACATCTGGTTTGCCTTGATTTTATATTTAATTATCACCTGCAAAAAGTCTGATTCTATGCGTTTATTATGAAATTAATAAAAGAGTTTACAAGGCAATGCTGTAATGCACTCTGGGGTGTGTCCTGCTGGAGTGGGGCCATTTCCGAAGTTGTTGAAGTTGTTGCTTATAAAGTTTGTGCTTCAGTTTGTGGTCAGGACAGAACAATATCCCAGGAAAAATATTGTGTAGTTCTGGTAGTGCTACCTGGCAGAAGGCTAGCTGCCATGTAGGGCCCCAAAATGTGTATGGGCTGTGCATATTGAAGGCTTTCTACTGAGCCAGAGGTGATGTGGCACCAAAGTTGTGGAGACTTCCTTGTAATCACTGCTCTGCTATTTGCTCTTGTCTTTCCTGGGAAGTTCACACAGAAGATACTCGAATATGTGAAATATATTCCGGTTAAAACACTGAAGTTTCTTTAAAACCTCTGTTAATATTATTTATTATTATTATTGCTGTTATTTGGTTATTCAATTAGTATAGTGCCTAAAGGCTGCAACTGCAATTAAGACTTCACTGTACTGAGTATTTTACAAGCACATGGTGTGATTTAGGTTGTGAATGGATGATTGTGATCAGTTCAGTTGTGCTAGCTTCATGACTTGCTTCTTAGATGAGTAATAACTGATTTTGTATTAATTACTACTTTGTTGCCATCAGTTCTGACCTACAAGGGTGGTTTAAATTGATGAACTTTTCTCTGAAATCACAGTGGTTTGGAAGTACATAATGGGCCAAGAGCTGAATTACCTCATGCCATGAATGGCCCTGGGCTTGTAGCAGTTTAATCAAGTACCAATGGGCAGAGTCTTAGGCCTGAACCTCTGAAACAAGGTGCGGTTTGGGAGAAAAAGACATGTTACAGGTTAAGTGTAAAAGGAAAATACTTTCAACATACAGTACTATGTCCCACAGTACCACTCCTGTCTGACTACTGTGTATTTTTCTGCTTACTGCACTAGTACAGATCTTAGAAATCCCAAAAACCTTTCATCAAACCTTGTAGACTGAAACTGCTGCCTCCGCTGCTTCAGTCTGAGAGTTATTTTGTGGTATGGGCCATTGCTCAAAGTGCTATGGTAGCTTTCCCTCTTGTGGGAAGCACCTTCCTCAACTGCCTCATGCTGCTCAGAAATGCAGAAACATCTCAAATATTTGAATTCATTCGGCATCAAGTCATTCAGAAACAAGCTGGCAACTTAGCTGCTTCTTTGGAGCATAGTTGAAGTTGCTGCTTTCTGCCTGTAAACTTCCTGAGTTGACGAGCACAGTCACCCATCAACTTAGAGACACGCTCTGCACTTGTCAGAGCTTCCAAAATGTGTGAGTTATTCCCTTGCATGGCACACCCGTCAGAACTGAAGGCAGCATCCATATGATTAAGGTTTATGAGGGCTGTGTCCACATACACTGACAGATTCAATATAAATCCCTGAAATGAAATAATATAGACACGGATCTCTCCAGAGATGTATGCACTCTGAGAACTTCAAACCCCATCACTGATGGGTTTAGACTGATTTTTTCAGGATGCTCTCCGCTAATTTGGAAGTCATTTAATGCTGTGTCATACAGATAATTGATTTGAACTGCAATTTGATATGTACACATTTCCAGTTCTGCATTGAGCATATGAGCTACTCTTGTACCTTTTCTCCCATGAAAATGAGCTGTTTCTATTTCAGCCAGGACTGACTGTGGTTTTCCTGTTGCTATAGTAGGTTCCAAAAGTATGTTAGGGAGTAAAGGACAGGGCTGCTGTTCATTCACAACTTACATACATAGACAAGCACTAGTTCTGATCTGTTACACTACTGAATTAACAATGCCTGTTAGGGGTAATACTGTTCTTCTCTACTTGTGACCAAAAATTGTCAGCTTCTCCTGAGCTTCTGCCTCTCAAAATTGTAATTTGCGAAGACAGGACAAAGATATGATATGGATTTCTTTTGTTGATGCACTTGATGAATTTATTGCTTCATAGTCTGTTTGTGAAAGTTTAATTGTAAGTTTTCTCTTAACAAAGACAAATAGTGGTAGGGTCTATTAATATTTGTATAGTGAGATACACAGATGTGTATTGAGGTTGTTGATGTGCTGAAGATTTCTTTGTGGGTAATTTGAATGATCATCCTTTGTGAAACCACATATTCCTTTAGTTTTTACATGACAACATAGACATGTAACATTTTTTGGGGTGGTAGAGGGATTAAGATTTTGGCAGAAAGTTATGGTATAGGCATGCTGAATTTTGTAATGGAAAATAAGAGGTTTTCTCTTAACCATGAGGAAAGACCAAAGTGGCAGTGGGAGACTATTGGCCTTCTGAGGTTTCCACTGGTGGTATTTAATTCCATATTAAAGCTATCTTCATTTATCTTGTGTGTTGCTACTGTACAGAACATTGGTTTGGCTGCTTATAGCTAGTCTGTTGGGTTTTTCAAATGTGTGATGTTATTTCCTTCCTCTCAAGCATTATAATTGTGGATTTACTTTTTAAGGGTTTTTTTAAGTTTCTCAAAGGATCCTGGGAGGAACTTCATTTTGTGGAGTATGTTGACTTAGAGATGTTCTGTGACTGCTTCTGAACTAGACTTGTATTTTCACCATTTCTTTCTATTGAACCCTAGTCTATAATCCATTTTTCAGATGTAGTAATATATTAGTTCTCTCGTTAGGAATGTGCAGCCAGCTCCAATTATTCATTTTTATGAACAAACAGTCCCGTTCTGAGAAAGTTAGGATGAAGTCCATAAACACCTAAAGTTCAGCCTAAGAACCCAGACAATGAAATGTGATTGTGAGGCCATGGACAGAAATCCCATCCTGCCAAGCACTTGTCAGAGCACTTCGGAAGAGAGCAGGTGAGCAGAGAAAAGGAGAAAAGAACACAGTTGAAGCTTTTGTTGAGTTGCTTTCTTTCACATTCTGTTACTCCATTAAGTCTTGGGCAGTGTGTTCAGGAAATGCTAATTCTTTACTGAGCTCCAATGAGGATAAATATGAGACCACTTGCAAGCCAACTGTAAGGGGTTGTGTGCTGTTGTGGCTCCTCTAAATCACACTGTTTTAAGCTCATTTTTAAAAATAAAATGTTACATTAGAAGTGCTGCAGTATGTGCTTTCAAAATGATGATTTATATTTTTATTCCTTTCTATAGACCTAATAGGTACAGAGATTGAAGAGTAAAACCCTAATGTTAGGGTGCTATTTGAGTGCAGCTTTCCAGTGTTCATGAGACACTATTTTTGTAGCCAGAGTAATGAACTCAGTGGCTGAATATAACTTTTCCTTCTGCTTAGACACGTTTATTGTATGTATTGTGTATCCACATGTCTCCAGACATGCAGCCACAAATCCCTCCATGCTATATTCCCAAACAGCTCCACAGCTCAAGTGCAATTAAGGGTCATCACATGGTTGTTCAGTTGAGGGAATAGATCAAAGGCACTTTTAGGCAGTTGAGGGGGGATCACTGTCTTGAATGACAAAGCATATGAAAACCATACATTTTTCTTCACCTGGTCTGTTTCATTTAGAGTTACGTCTCCAGTCTTTGAAAGCCAATATTAAAAACATCTATCTTCCTATCTCACATGCCATAGCTAAGTTCTTGAATAGATGAAAAGAACTTCATTATAACAGAAGATCCTTAAGTTGACCACAGTGGTGTGTTCCAGTGGAGGAACTTGGGAATGACTTGATCTTTGGTAGGAATATCTGTCAGAAGCTTCCCGCTTGAGCAAGGCACTGGTAGGTTATTCAGACTTTGTAGGTAGTATTAGTAGACATGGATTGACCAAACATGGCATGCTAACCTCAAAGAAGGATTTTGCTAAATATTAAAATATTTTAATGTTCCTAGAAGAAGATGGGTATTATGGGGCTAAGAAGGAATATAATTTTCAGTTGGGCATTGGAAACTTGGTTAGATTTTGGAATTCCCAGAGGAGCAACACTGGTATGATGTCTAATAGATAGTGACAGAGGTGATGTCTAAATTAAACATTCATGGTCCTTCACATGGCTATTTGCTGAAATATTTATGTTGGAATATATTTCATTCTTTTTTATGATTAAAGTTTGCACGAAGAATGCATGTTTATTTATGCCTCAGAGATTAGGGTCAGTGCTATGATGTGAAAGGCAACTGATTAGATGCTACTTTGGTTTAACAATTATGTACTGATTTATTCATGTTTCAAGTTTAAAAATATATTATTATTTTTTACTTTCGTAAACAAAACTGTGTATCGTGAAATCCCACAGATTTCTATAATAGGGTGGCTATTAGAAGTAAATAAAAAACAAAGATGAATGAACTTTATTATTTAAAAGATAATCCTATGTTACAGATTGTAGTCAGAAACTTTAAAATAAATTGCAAAGTCTGTAAAGGTTAATAATGGTAACTGGCAACTGTATTGATGGGCTTGCTTTTAACATAGTCATTCTTTAGGTCTGATTAACATAGGGATGTGAGTAACAAAAATGATTGGATTTTTGCAGAATTTTCTCCTGTATTGAAGCTTAAATCTTTTCAGATATCTTGGCTACCAATCTTTCTGCCAACTGCTTCTCTCTCTTCAGTGACAGGTACTATTTTCTGTTCTGATCTCTGTAGGTCTTAATATGAATAGACTCATGTGGCATTCTTCAGATCTAGTGTTCCCCAAGCATCCACATACCCAGATATTTTCGCTTATTAACAGAAACTTTTTTTGTTTTATCGTGGTTCTTTCCTCATTCTGAATGCTGCTGCAAATGTTTCCTAAGTCAGATGTCCCATTGCATTACCTCTCCTTGTTTTATCATGCCAGCAGCTTTCTATCTTCTAGCTCATCAGAAACAGCCTTTTAAAGTACTTTCTGAGTTTTCCCCAACTCAGTGCTTGTCTCCTGCTCTTTATCAGGAGATTAGGTGCACATTCATTTAGCTAATGATGATTACTTCCATCAGCACAGAGTGGTTTTGGCTATTCTTCCACACATAGTGCCTCAACAGAAATTAACCCTGCTCACATATTGTGAGTGTGATTTCGTGCTACAACTGGACTAATCTAATGGTGAGCTGCCACTGAAAGGCAGAGGTACAGACCTTGTCCTCATCTGTACAATAACAGGTAATTTACTTAATACACACAGGGTAATTTGCTGAAACCTCTTGAGGTACCATGAACTTTACATTTTGAGGTATTTACACTTACCTAATTGTAAATTTGCCTTGCAGCAGAAATGGGCATAATGGACTGAAATTTTTGTTCTTAAGTTTATGATGTTATCTTTTGTTCCAAGTTGATTCATTTTTCCATTTTTTGACCTCTATTTGTTGAAAATCTTGTTATTGCTACTTGACTTGAAATTAAGTAGTGTTTGTAAAACATAGCTATATATTTTAAACATCAGGTTTTTTCACTCTTCACAAATAGTTTGAAGAGCTATAAAATTCCATAATTCCTATTATAGAGGCTGACTTCACAAAATTTTTCTCCATCGTTCTTTTCTCTGACATTTTGACTTGGAGATCCTCGTAATATTTGGATAGTCCTTTCACAGCTGTCAGTATATTATGATGTTGTCCCACAAATTTCATATCCATAATTTCCCACCTCTCTTAGCTCACTATTGGGGTTTTTTTTGTGCCCAACACAAGATTCAGTATTGATAGGCTTCTAAATGAAAGAATTTTTGTAATTTCCAAGAGTTTATTTCAGGAATATTGTTTGGACACTGAAGATTTGCTATTACAATTAAATAACTCAGCATAACTGAAGGCAAGATAACTTGAGATTCAGCTCAAGTTTGTGGCTCAAGGTAAATGTCTTCTGCAGGTTGAAGTTGCTACTAACCAGAGTTGAAATTTTCTACAGTTGGTATTTTCTACAAATTCTTATTTAACTTGAAGACTTTCTTTTGACATTGCAGACATGTCAAGGCTAAACTCAGTTCAATAATTTCATCATTAAACATTTATTTTAAGTTAGGTTCCTTCCTCTCCAGTGTCAGGAGACCAGTCTTCCTGGGCTAGTGCAGACATTTTTGAATATCCCCCTAAGTGAACATTAGCAAGGAATGAATGAGAAATGAGACATTGTGATGTTTTGAAGAGACTGAAGGCAGACAAAATACAGTGTACTGAGGATTTTTATGAAGGAGTACCAGGGCTTCTAGTTGATAAACAAATCCAAATCACTTAGATGAAAGCTTAGCTCTGGAAACAAATGAGGGCATTTTGTTTGTCAGGTTTTATATATTGTAGCCTGCCCATTCTGGGAACACATTGTTTTGAATTGGTTTAGGTAGAATTTGCTATTTCTTTAGCAGAGAGATTACCATGAACAGTTTATAGTATTTAACAAAATATTCCTTTCTGTAAAGCAAGATTTTTTTCCAACATGGAATGCTGTCATCTCTTACTTTCCCTAACACATATAAGAGGAATAAGCAGCTACATGGACTATTAGAAATCAAGCTAAAGAAGCCAAACCCTTTTTCTTCACATGGGTGTTCATATTTTATGTTAAGACCAGTTATCTTCCTGTAATTCTTACTGGTTTACTGAAGCTTCTGTAAAGAAGATTAAATTTTCTTACAATGGTGAGATCCTATGTGCTTTGATAAGGAAATGCTTCTTTTCTGTAAGTCAGTTGTTAGTAATACAACAATTATTTGATAATATTTCATTCACAATGGCATGCTTAAAATAGTTGCTGCCAATTCATTTTTAAGAGAATAATTACTTGTTTCTAACATCCCTAAAGAAATAATTATGTAATAAAAAATTACATGACTGATATATTCGTTACCTATAATAAGTGCAAGTATTCCTTGAATTTTTAAGCAATTTTGTAGGGTTTTATATTTAAATATTGAAACCTATTAAAATTGCCCATGGAGATTTGTGGGAGAGGTCATCTATGGGCCTCTGCTAATTAATTATGATATATTTTACTTCCATGTGATTTGTCACTACTAGTCCTGTAAGGACTACAGGAAAAATCATTTGTTTAATCTGACTGGGACCTTGTGGCATTTAATTGTAAGCATAACTGTGATGCAATAAATCCAAATGAATTTGGACAGTGATTAACAGGGAGCTCCTTGATATGGTAATGAGATTAAAAAACTGGTTCCTACGTGTTTCTGTAGATTTCATTAACATTTTTGCAACTAAACACTTTCTAGGACAAGAGTGGTTGCTTGTTGTTGACCAATATACATTGCTGTTGAATGTAACCTTCATGAAATATTTCTTTGTGTCTATTTAGAAGGTATAAATATTTCTATATATGTATATCTGTGTGTGTCAATGGAAAATGTACAATGAAAATAAAATATGGAAGATTTATGCTGCATTTAAATACAATGAGCCAAACAAAAATACACCACAGAGTTAACCTTATTATTACATACATTTGGAAAATTCTAAAGTGTACTAGTGAACTGATCACAGATACGTAGTTCCTGCTGTGAAAGCTTATTATCTAAGACACCTGCAAATATTTAGACATCTGCATAGCTTTACTACTGTGAGTAGTTCTACTGATTTTGTTTATTTGTTTGTGTCAGATTTATCCCAAATTTGTCATTACGTGGCACATTTACAACAAAAAAGAGGAAGGAAAAAAGTCATAAGTTTGATATGGTTATTCAGAAAACATATAGGTTGATCTTTTCAGGTGCAGTGTCATCACATTACTACAGAACTGAAGTTTTCAAGAATGTATGTATATTTTGGTATTTAGCAGAATTATGGACCTCAAGGCAAAGGAATTTTTTGCTTGTTTATTCTTGGAACTCCTTTCCTGCTTGTTTTAGTCTATTTCCAAAACTTGTCTCATCTTCCTCTGTGCTGATCTTAAAATGGACTTGATGTCACCTCCAATTGCTTGATCATCTTTCTTTTCTTTATTCTTTTAATACTTTTATTGATGAAAAACAAAAATTGATTTATTGGAAGAGCTAAAACCTCATTTTTTTGTAACCAGCATTTAAGCAGAAAAGGTGCATTTTTCATATTGTGCTGTAAATGCTTTTCTAAGCTCCTGAAGGACAAATGGTTCAGTTCCTCCAGCTTCCCTGTTCCTCAGCATTAGGATTGCTAACCAGAGGTCACAGTCACTTGTCATTGGAACTCTGTGTTTCACCAGTAGGAATGAGACTGTGCCACAAAACTGACACCTAGCAGAGGTTAGTGTCTTGTGACATAAGGAACAAGCAAGTCGTGAATTTGAGGTTCACTGCCGACCGTCCGTGTGTCACACTTCCCTTCAGGCTCTAGCTCAGGGAAGCCTTTACTGTAGGACATGTGGTATTTGGGTGCCTGTTCACCTGTTTGTTACAGGAAGGGAGGGTGACACAGTTCAGTGGGAAGGGGAACCACTTAATCGGGGTTATCTCTTAGGGGATGCTGCAAACATCCTGCAGCTTTATCTGCCTCTGTGCTGGGGTTTCTGTGTGGAGCCGAGCCTACTGCTGGCTCTGCCCTCCACAGCCAGCACACCCTCCAGAGGAGGTCTGTTTGTCCTACCATGCAAGTTTGTCCACTGCATTTCTTGCACCCCTTGTTCTGTGTGTCAGTCCCTCCCTTTGCTCCCTCTTGTCTGAGCTGCTCCATAAAATCCTGCAAGAAGGAGCTTCAGTGTGTTGTAGGGCTGATGTGATAGCAGTCCTATCACCAACATAATACAGGTTTCTTTTTTCTGTTTGCTAGCAATATTATAGAGAGGGCTTTGAGGCATCTAACCCTCCCCCAGCTGCAAGGCAGGACCCATGATGTGAGTGGTTTAGCTACTTTTGTTTTGTTTTTAATCTGAATTGCAACTTCATATTTGGATTGATTTTTATCTTGGGGGAAGAAAATGTAGATTGTTTTACTAACAATGGGTAAACATTCATACCACAAATGGTGATGTGACTTATATTCTGTTGCTGTCCCCCATGCAGAGCTCTCTTTGCCTTCAGTGGAAGCCCAGATGTAGAAATGACAGTGGGAATTGGCCACAGGCAAAGTTGAATTTGTCTTGTACTGGGCTGGATTAGAATTTGCAGTGGCATCGCCTGAGCTCCCATGGCACTGTGATGCAACAGATTTATTCAAATCAGTAAATGAAGAGTTTTGCTCAACTAAATATCAGAAGGAATTGATGTATAGGACATTTGCTGCCACGTGCTGTCTGTGTAGAGGTTACTGCAGCAGCCCAGGTCACTGCATAGTTTGTGTTACAGAATTCCATCAGCAAAGGTTGGAGTATCGACAGCTCCGCTCCAGCTGAGATCTTGGCGCCCACAGAGGTGGGATTAAACACACTCTAATGGAAGTGTAACTCAAAATCTGTAAAATCTGTAACTCAGCCATGGTTAAAGTAGTGGTCAAACGGCCAACAGTTCATTGTTTTGATTACAGCCATTAATTTAAGGCAGTCTTCTTTGCAGTGACATCACCATCGTTATATCAGGCTGTTTGCAAGCTCAAGAAGGTCGTCCCGTCTTTGCAAATTGTTTTCATTTCATGTCTGTAGAGGTTTTCCTCTTGACCACAAGAGTCAGAGACACATTTCTGAAGAAAGCTTAGATGTTGCAGTTAAATGTTGCAGCAGAGAGTGAACACTGCATCAAATTCTGTTTCTGCATTTTTATGGAATATGCAGAACGGTGTTCAAAAGTTGCACAACAACTGTAGTCTAAATGATTTTTTTCTAAAGTTTTTTCTTTTTTTTGTTGAGAGACATACAATAAAGGTGCTGCAAGCTACCTAGACCTGAGAGTTGTTTAATAGCTTGTGGGAGCAGCTACTTGCCAATTTTAGAGCATCAGTCTATGTGACTTAACCACATGTAGACTTACTGGCAGGCCTACTCAAATCAGTGGTGTAATTATTTACTTCTTAAAGGGAAAACAGGCTTACATTATAATGACCTTACAGTAACTTTCAGTTTTATGTGGAGAAAAAGAAACAGTTGTCATTTCCTTGTTATTTTGAGGTTTGAGCATTTACCACAAAGGTTTTAAATATTTACTACTATATTCTCTGAAATTTCTCTCTTTAAAAATACAATGAATTCATTCAAGGAAATCTTTCTGCTGCACCAAGCTTCACAACCTTTATTAAAGAATAAATATAAGTGAATATCTTGCCCCACCATTTTTATTATTATTACATGAGTTTTAATTAATTCAAAATGTTTATTTTTAATATTTAAGCTGCCAGTTATCATTTCCAAATACAAGGCTTTTTTTTTTATTTGTGGTGCAGCCATGTTCCTAGAAAAAAGTATTTTTGGCATTGGAAGAAAAAATAAGTTTGCCAGCCTCTTAGCTGAAAAATAGTTTTGCATCACAATGCTCCTCGGGAGTTTAATTTTGTTGATGTCAAGGAAACTGAGTAATGAAGTATTTACTTATTTTTATTTTGTTAATGTTTTGGAATTTTTTTAATATGAAACAAAGAGGAGAGAGTATTATCATTTACCCAAATATTAATTGCTCTCTATTTTTGTTTCTTTGCCTGACATTGATGATTGGTAACTCCATTTTTCCTTTTACACCTTTTTGCGTATTTCTAGTACTTACTCTGACGTCTTGAGCACTCAAAGGATATTAAAAAGAGAGGAAGCAGTAATTTGGCTACTGCCAGGGAAGACAGTAATTCTAGGACTGTAGTAGGGCACTAATGGTCTGGTGGATCTGGCTGTAGGAATTATTAACTTCAGAAGTATATTTATAAAGCAGAAATTGCATCAATTTCTAGTTTCTTCTAAATGTGTGACTCCTGAAGCTTGTAAATAGTGATGCGTTTTCCTGGCAAATTCCATGGATTTTACCCATATTTGTTCCAAATGAGAATGGAAAGTTGAAATATCTTTTTTTTTTTTTTTTCTTCACTGAAAAGGAAGCTCTGCAGAGTTTTGGCCTGGGAACAGTAGAATGTTTTGGGTTGTTTGGAAATCTTGAAATTCAGCTTTCCAGTGTTGCCAAAGAATGTTGAACTATTTGATTCTGGTTAGGCCTTTATTTTCCCAAATTGCTACCTGGCTCTGTGGTAGTTGCACGGATAATGTGGAGTCTTGCTGCTGGAACACTGAAGGCGTTTGGCTTCCCAATAATGCAGTTACACGATCCATCACATCCACTGATCCAATGACAGAGTTTAAGACAAGACCTTGGATTCAGCCACTTTAGTTAGGTCTGGCAGAGAAAATGTGACTGTGCAGGCGTTGGCTCATCATGTCCTAAGAGTCCAGACTATGGGAAAGAAACTGTGAACTCTTCCAAAAGCCTCTGTGTGACGTGAGCCAAGTTTGGAGAGTTTGTCTGATCCCTGCCTGTGCCAGATGAGAAATGCTCACACATTTTGCCATTTCTACTGTCATGATGACGATACCTCTGAGAGGAAAGCAGGAGCCTTAGCAAGGTACATGGAGCAAGAAGGTGGGAGTCTGACAGTAGCATCTTTAATCACTTAAAACATTTGCCATGCAGACCTATTCTCAAGATATTGTTGGATAAAAATGCTTTTTTCTCTGTTACTCCTCCCATAGGAAAATGAGAGCACAGTATGTCAAATTATCTGAGTTCGTTAACTTTAACTAAAATGAAACTTTTTAGTTTTGCTCCAATGCCTAGTCTGTTTTAGCCAAAGATTAAATTAAGGCAAAATTTAAAACTCTCAGAAAATTTCATAGCTGGCGTAGCACAAAGAACTTCACAGTATTTGGAGTACTGCAGTATAGATAAAATTTAAATTTGTATTTGCAAATTATGGAATTAAAATAAAATCTTCAAACTTCAAAAACCATATGCCTTCCATTACCCCCCAACACTGCATAAGCAAAGGCTCCTCCCCATGAGGAATAGTGTGTCCTGGCTTTGTGAAGTTTCAAAACCTTTGCTGAAATAGTACAAAAGTACTAGTCAAACATATAAGAAATCATAAAGAGTTTATTTACAGTGCTTGATTTCCTTTTAGTCTGGATAGTCATCATACTGGTTTCTTCCTAAAATGACAAGTAAATGATAGTAAAAATTGATGTGGAAAAGATACCAGCCCTCTGTGATGGTGGTGTGTGTTGTGCTGTGGATTGATCACAGGTAATGCTCTTTTGGACTGGAGATGGAGGCTGAAAGTAGAAACTTCCTCCTTTGTTTTTGTCATCGCACATTCTCACTTCATTATCCAAGATGTGAGAAGTTGTATTCTAGGAGCCCCAAATGTTGCTCTGTATGTTTTAGCAGTATAGTTCAAGGTATATGCACTGTACTAAACTGGGAATTGTGCAGTGGGTGGTTGTTTTGGTCTTGGTAATAGAAAATGCAAATCATTTTGGGTGGGGAAGGTAGGTATATTTTTGTGCAGAGCCCAATACTAGCAAGTAAATATTTACCTTGGAGCGGTAATGCCACGTTACCATGCTATTTCATTGTAGGATAAGTAAAAGGTAAATGTTTACTTTTCAGTTACCCTCCCCAGAGCTTTTAATATAATACTGTTTAAAATCCTTATTCATATCATAAAAGGGCAGTTTTCTCTTTTTACAGAGAAAAAACCCACAAAGACAACAGCAATTCAAGCTTCCCTCAAAGCTCCACCATAGTGCCCATCCTGCTAGAACAGCCTCCAACACTCCCCTTGTTAATGTTTGTTGTCCTCAGCCCCTCTCCCTCAGTCCTGGCATGGCTGTCAGTGGAAGGAATTTTGGTGGTTGTTTTTCTGATAGGGACTTCAATTGGAAGTGGATTTCTGTCTCAAAGGCTTGTCACTCAGCAGTGACTTGTGCCCATTTTTTGCCTTTTTTTATTCCTGCTGTTTCTTGTTGAGGCCTAATGCAGAATCCTACTGCTTATTTTGTAGATCCCCACCTGCCTTTGTAGTTATCTGGACTATAACAAATGACTGAACCAGGTTTGTCTTCAACAAAATTGAACTTGATACCTTTTAGACTTGCTCTACATACAAAAATGAGATGAATTTAGGGTGTGCCAGTCACAATTAGAAAAGATACTCCAGCTATATTACCTTATTAGACACACTTCTTTCCTACCCATAGAAGACCGTGAATGGTCAGTCATCTTTGCAGCTCTTGCGAGCGATTTGCCCTGTCTTTTGACAGAAGTGGAATTTTATTTTAGGTGACTTAATCATGGAGTCTTGGTAGAAGTGAGAATAACGATAGAGTCTGGTCTCTGACCTTGTCAGTGCTGATAACCCAGGCTACACATTCAGATTTCAAACAAATGAAAGTTTCTGTCAGTAATCCTGAGGGTGATTTCCACAACTTCCTTGACAGGAGTATTGAGACAAGGAAGCTTCTAAAAACTTCCTTGGAACAATACTGAAAGATAAAGCTATCTGCAGGGGAACAGGTTATAATGAGGGTGAATCCCAGCATGGGGAGGGCAGCAGATAGTGATCTACAGAAAAACCAATAACAGTATTGCCAAAAGCTATGGATGGAGGATGTTACTGTGTTTTGGCACAAGATGTGGTAACTGGAAGTAAGCTAGGAGTAGATTTTGTGTGCAGGGCTAGTCAGGAATTGTTATGTTTGTGTATAATGTTTATATGCTAAGCTTTATGGTCAACTTCATTACTCTTCATTTTATTCATTATTATGTCACTGAGCAGTAACTTGTTAAAAGATTAAAAGTTCCAATTGGTTGCTCATGCCTAGGGTATGTAAATGCCTTGCAGCTCCGACAGTAATTTACTGACATTCTGGCAATTTGCACTTAAATAGTTTATGTACCCACATATATTTGCAGACCAGCACAGTGCAAGTCCATAAATTAGCTGAGCATAAAGGACCTGATCTTACAGTCCTGATGCACACAAATATCTCTCTTGTTTTTGTGGACTTGACCAGTTTAAAATGTCTGTAAGAGAGGTCCTCAGAGAGGAGCAGTGGCTTTTTCACAGCTCAAACCAAACAAAGCTCCTGTAAAATCCAAGGTGCAACAGTTAGTATGGAATTTCTTTTGATCAAAAATTTGATAGAACCAGTTTTTCAAATGGATCACCTGTGTTTATACATATGCACAAATACACATATGCACACACACAATCATGAGTATAGATCACTGTGTGTGTCTGCACATACACATATATACCAGGCATATAATTTTAACTCAAAATATTCAGGCATATAATTCTAAATCAAATTTTACCCTTCTTATGCTCAACATGTTCTTCTAATCTGCATCTAGCTTCACAATACTCCTTCTGAGTAGTGATAATTCTTCTGTTCCAAAATTGGTTTTTGATACCGTGCTGCCGTGTCCTAAAATCTCGTACAAATGCTCACATTTTGAATCTTTATAGGCAGCAGTTTCATAAGCACAAATTTATTAAACTCTGCCTTGAAGTCTAGAATAAGGTGTCAAAGACTCAGAGTAATTATTCTCTCCTTAGAAAACAGATTATTTCCTCAGCCAGACTGCAAAATCATGCAGTAGAGCATGAACTTGGATAGTGCAAAGCTGGTGTGACACTTCAGCCTTTTCTCACTAAGCTAAATTACAGATTTGGCCATAAAAGCAAATTGTTCAAAATTGATGAAGTGCTTTTATACAATTTATTGGCCTTTATATGGGCCCCAGGTATTCTTCTCTTTAGAATTTTTTTAAGAAAAATAACAAACCAACACTTTGTCATTTAAAACTAGACAGAGATGAGATCTTGTAAGAGATTTTGGAGATTACTATAACCAAGATGTATCTTTTTAAAAAATGAAAATTACTTACTTTGATTGAAAACGATTTTGTTTCATGACTTCATAGTATTGGAAGTAGAAAGTGAAATATATTTGTCTATTTTGTTTACTGTATAATCATGTTCTGTTTCTTTACAAATATGGGATGAAGTCCTGTCATACCCATCCTGTAATGGAAGAAATAGAATGTGAAATTGAGAAAAGTTACTTACACAGATTTTTTTTTTCTCAAACTGCAGAAAATAGAAAAGTTTTGATGACTTGGGAATTTCTTAATTTATTAAAAAATTTTAATTGTTATTGCACAATACTTATTATTTCTTACACTGAATACCCAATTTAAAATATTTTGCCGCCCTTTATTAACACAAAATTTCTTACATGCAGTAGAAACAATCCGCTTATAACCATATTAACTTACTGACGTGGGATAGTTTAGCTTTAGAGGGATGAGTAATATCTTTGTGTCCCATCACCCATTATTTACCCCTGATTTATCAACCAACCTGATAAAAAGTTGTCCTCTCCTGTAGTGCTTTCCACAAAGGTTGCATTCGCTCAGAGGCACTTCTGGGGAGTGAAGCTGTGTTGTTTTAAGGTTGTATCAGTGAGAGCAAGGTTGATTTTGTACCTTCTGCCATTGTTTTATGTTTCTTGAGAGTCTCTTCAATAAAAGCTCCTTCAATGAGCAAATTACCACTCTGAGGGTGAAACCCACAGTCAGCTTGTCTTGTGTGTTTCTCAGAGTGTGATACGTCTTTGGTATCTGATTGTGGTACTTGCCAAGGTTAGGTTAACCTTTTCCTACATTACCTGATAAACCTAAAAATTGGGCAGGTGGTTTTTTGGGTTTTTTTGGTATTTTTTGTGTTATTTTTGGTTTTTTTGGTTTTTTTTTTTTTACCAAGTAAATGCAGCATTTTGTGGTTTTTGAGGAATTTGAATTTTGAATGAGTAAGTTGTTTGCTTTTTTTTTTGTTTTTCCTGCTAAGTGTAGTAGTTAAGATGCTTTCTTTTTCCCTCTAATCTGCATACTAATAGTTTGGAAAAGAAGATATAAGTGCAAGACCTAAAACAGTGGCAAGGAGTGCCAACATTATAATGTCCTTTTTTCTAAAATTATGGAAGTTTCTCCTTTTGACTTACAGAGGCAGAAAAGATGATCAGTTTCCCCAGAACATAAATCCTTTCTCTCTGATAAACTCAGAGAGCATTCACATAAACTAATAGTGACTGTCAGGGGATGAGGTATTCCAGCTTAGATGAGAACCAAGCACTTTTTTTTTTTTTACTGGCATGTAAAATAACTATTGAAATCCTGAAGTCAATTGTGAAAATGCCAGGAATTTTTTGGAACCAGCATTAAGCCCTCGGGGATTTGTGGCAAGAAATGATTCTGCACTGGTCAGTGAAATATGTGAAAAGTCTTGACTGTCTTCTGCATGTGGATTTTCCATTTGTCTATAAGCAGAATTTTTCAGTAAAAAACAAAGCCAGAAATATCTCTGTCATTTATTACCATGCAAAATAATATACAGGAATGTGAAACCATCAGAGATTCCTGAGAACTGAGGGCCCAACCAAGATGTTACTTGTGATTTGAAGTTTGTAATCAGGTAGATTTCTCAGATGGTCTCTTTTATCCTAATTCTGATTTCTTGCATTTAATTCTTTATGCCTAAGAACTGGAGGGCAGAATTTCTCTCATTTTGGGGTGCTGATGTAGTTATTCAGTTGCAAACACAGGCAGTGGGATTCGGGAAAAGAGGAAGCTTTTGTTGTTTGTAGGGAATCACTTCTTTTTAGTAAACCTTTTAGAAATGCACTACTTTTTGTTTTAAAAAGAGCTGTAGAATTGAAATGCAGTAAGACAAATTGGTGGTACTTCCTTGTTATCACTTTCGGTTGGTAGTAGCTGCAAAAATGCTTGTGTTTCTGTCCTCTCCATCTCTTCTTCTCTCCCTGCCATATCTTTCCATCTTACACACACTCATATCCACACTCTTTTCTTTCTTGAACAGAAATATACTGGCTTTTAGTTTCCCAACTTTAAATTGATTAGACCACATTAATTTTTAAATAAGTGTCACATATCCTTAACCAAGCGCTAAAAGGTTGAGAAGGCTTCACGGTGCAAAGCCTGATCCAAAACTCAGTGAGAAGAATTTTAAAAATGCGGGCTGCCCTTCATTAGCCCTCATGATATCTCCTGACAGGCAGTGTGTGTGTGCTGTGCCATGCCAGGCCAGGGCAGGACCAGCTGCCATGCACCATTTACCCTCTGTCAGCAGCTTCACTCGCAGCCCGGGCAATACTGCACACACGAGTCTGTCATGCGTCAGCATCAATTAGGCTCAGTTTGCTGCGCTTGGGAAAAGCAACAGCCCTGCTATTAACCATTTTATTTCTCCCCGCCTACCCCAGTCATCATCTGACTCCCCCAAGAGAAATGTTGGGTTTGGCAGAAGCGTGGCCGTGGCTGTTCTTGCGAGCAGCAGGTTTGTTTTAAAGTAACGCACTAATTGAGGTGAGTTGGCTTCGCTGCGAGGAGTTTGATTTATTGGTACTATTATTTAAACTGGGAAGTTAGATACAGCCTGTGCACTTCCAACCCAGTCAGATTTTCCCTTTCACCTGCTGGGAAGAAGTGTTGATATCTATTCCTCTGGCTGTGTACATATATACCCATGCACACACAGATTGTAAGCTTTAAACTTATCACAAGGCCAGAGTACTAAAATATTTCATTAAAACTGGATCTTGCTGTATTATATACTCAACATGTTTCCAGTTTTCCAGTTGTAGGTATGTCCTTGCATTGTGTATTGTTGTTTGAATTGATTGTTGCTAACATTTCCCTGACTTTGTGAGAAACCAACATGTGTGGTCATGCCTAAATTTGAGTCACTATTTTGTGGCTTTTCACCGCTGCTATGAAGGGGGTGGGGGGCAAGAAGACCACCCATGGTGTGTCCTCATCAAGCAGCACGGTGAGCAAATGGGTTCAGTGATGTGCAATGAGTGCTGAGAGAACAACCTCTTCTGGCAGAGTTTTCAAGCACTTTCCTCCTTCCTCCCTCCCCAAAATAACAGCTTCTTCATCCGTGTGAGTATAGAACACCCATGACTATTTATATAATAAAAGAGCTACTGTGTACTTTAGTGGATAGTTAAAGACATTTTCACAGGTCTGTATCCACATGGGATTTATGGAGAGTTACAGGCCTGGTCAGTTTGTAAAATCGTGATAGCCCAAGAGACTGTTGTCAGATGTTGGTAACAAGACAGTGTTTGAAAGGAATCAAAACAATATAAATCCTGTGAGATCTGTGGCAGCAGGATGGGTTCTAATGGAGAGGAAGACAGGGTCGACCACCACACAAGAGAACAAGGAGAAGAAAGTGTTTTTTCTCTTTCAAGCTTGCAGCACCAGCAGGGGTAAGCAGGTTTCTAAAAAGAATCTCATCAGCGGATCAATCCAGTGTAACAGATGGAGTGCACAGATATTGTCTATCAGATTTCCATTGCATGTGGCAAACAAATACATTGTTGCAACTGTTAGCAGCAAAACTTTTCTTTTTTTAACATCATAATTACCAAGAGTTGAAAAGAGCTGTGGGTTAATGATTCCCTAACAATAACTATGGGGGGTTTAGGAGATAGTGACTTCCCCAAGGAATACATTAGCAGGAGATACAAAGTCTCTGAGCATCTTGAATACAAGGGTTTGGATCTGCAGCAATAACTGCCTATAGCAGTGCATTTTGAGGAGTGAAAATTTTCTGGGAGAGGGGACTGGACTGGATCTTCATCTGCTGTAATTGGAATGTTTGCATTGAAGACAGTGGGAACAATCCAGTCTTTACCAGCTAAAAGTTTTGAGCTTTGTTGCCTTTGTCAAGCCATTTTTCAAACCATTTGAGATGTCTGAGAATGGTTCAGTGTATGTACAATTGCAGGCAAGGTGTGAGGCTAGGAATTCATTTCCCTGTGTTATTAGTATTGCTGGTTTTATTTAGAAGTTAGTTTTGTTCAATTGTTGATGTAAAAATCAAAGTCTTGAGAGCAAATATTATAGAATTGTAGAATGGTTTAAGTTGGAAGAGACTTCTAAAAATCATGAAGTCCAACCCCAAATATGTCATGGAGTCTCAGCATCTTCTGCACTGATTCATTAATCCTGGAATAGAGAATGAAAGTGAAGTAATTAATGTATGGTGTTCTTGGTGTTGGTGCACATGCAATAGGTTTAAAAGGATGGGAGTCAGGGATCAAGTGGCTGAGCTTTTAACAAGAACAGGTTACAGCTGATTTTTGTAAATAATGTAAATAACAATTGTTGAGCCTAGTAAATAGTTAAGAACTAAGAGACCATGGTTTAGTTACCAGCTAGTCACAGCAAGTATGGACAGATAATTTGAAGTTTCTCTAGGCTCAAACAAACCACATGAGTAACAGGGTGGGTTAGTTCTGTGGACTGGACAGATTTGAAGCCCAACTCAGTTGCTCAGTGATGCAGAACTGTGGCCACTTGAGATGGCACAGGGCATCTCCCATCTTTTTGCCAATCCAAAGGTCTCCCAAAGATCCTTTATCCACAAGACTGACCCCATTGAGGGTGTCAATGTGACGGTAGAGACCAGGGAAAAATAATCAAGACCTGGATCTTGACAAAATTATTTCAGTTCTAGATCTACTATGAAGCTTCTCATTATTGTGCGTAGAACTTACCAGTCTTTCTGTGCCTGTGTTTCCCAGCTTCTCAAGGAAGCTGTTTAAGGCAGGGACTAACTTTTTTATCCCTTGGATAAAGTATGATTAACCTAGTTAAACTGAATGACTACAATTACACATCACTGAGGAGCTTTGAGAGTGATTCTGCTCTAAGTAACCAAGTGTCCAACTGAAGAATTGTCACATCTACCTTGACCTTAAGTATCATTGAGTTTCTGGCTAATTTTGTTATTCTCAGTGTTTCTGATCTCAGAGGTTTAGCCACAGGAAAGAAGGATTTTGAAGAAGTGATGTGAAAAGTGCAAATGTTTGCACAGTGTCTAAAACAACAGAATAGATACATTTTTCAGCATGTATTACATTATTCATTATTTTTAACTCATGCTCTAAGCTTGCTGTATTTTATCAGTACTTGAGCCACCTCAAATTAAAAGAATCAACTCTTATGGAAAGCTCTCACCCCGAAGCATTTTTTCATTTTAGTCTCCTCTTTGGTTCCAAGAATTCTAAAACAAAATCCAAAATAGTGTTTACACCCTTGCTTCCTCCTAAATACCTCATGTCCTTCTGGGCCTGCTTTCTTTGCACACTAACCCTGTAATTCTAGCTCTGCAGGAGCCCTGGTGCCTTTATAGTATCATAACCAGCCTTTACATGTCTGACTAGCTACTGAATAACCTTGCTTCTGGGAAGAAATAACTGCACACCTACCCATGCCACCCACTCTTTATGTGCTTATTAATTGAACCTTGCCTTCCTTTTGTCTCCCAAAAGAATGAAAGTTAGCAGTCACTCCCTGAATACCTCTTGCCCCAAGAAAAACATCTGTGATTTGCATTATTTTCTCACAATACCCAAAGACCCCTTACCCATAGTCTTTAGCTATTAGAGGGATGTGGAAATAGATATTCACCTAATACTCAACAGTTCTTGTCACAGCCCTCAAAGTAGGAATGTGAGCTGTGCAGGGAGCATCTTGCACCCAAAAGTACAGTTCTCTAATCAGAGAAGTACATAAAAATATCTCTTTTTGCACGCATCATGGGGTATTTCCCTTGCCTTTGAGTTCTGTGGATCCAGGCCCTTTCATGCCCACTGCCCTGTGAAGTGTGATGGTGTCAGGACACCCGTGGTTTATGTGAATTCTAACAGAGAAACCTGCTGAAGGCACAGGCAAACCTGCAATGTGTGTAAAGGAGGGCTGAGAGGGTCCTTCTGGAATTAAGCGTTCTTGAATAGAAGTTGTGCTTTTTCAGAAACTGCCTCTGTGCAGACACGAGAATTAGTGATGAGTAACTTTGGTGACAATCCACCAGACGGCAAAAATTCCTTGCTAGAGGCAGAGTGTGTTTGGAGGGCTTAAGTGAGCTTGGCAAACTGGACAACTACATGACAACGTCATTAGGGACATAAATAAAAGAGTTTAAGGAAAACCAGGATAACAGGAATCATAAATGAACGGTCAGGTGTTGGCAGAATTCCAGTAAAGGAAGTAAGTGAACTGTGAGTGGTATTTATGGATTACCTGTGTATATGTAAATATGCATTATGCTGTGAGTGAAAGGAGAGCAAGTAGGCTTAGCATGAAGGGGTTGTTTTTACCATTTTAAGTTGGTTTTGGTCATACTAATGTAAATATTTATTCTCGAATGACATCAAAAAAACGAGGATACAAATATAGCAAATAGACTTTTCTAGATAAGCCAATGGGATTATGAAAGTAAATTTGACTGAAGGTAACAGAAAGAGTATTAGCACTTTCAGGTAGACTGAAAGTAAATTTTGATATATCATAGCCAGACATCTACCTCCTGCATCTGCTTGCCTCAAATCAGATATTTCATTACCTAGTAATAGTGCATCTGATTATTCTCAAGGATAAAAACCCCTACCATTTATGAAACAAAAGGTTATTTTGAGACTTAGTAAAGATTTGGCTTAATGAATAACCAAGGTACCATTATGTACCTAAACAACTTTATTCTGAAATACCATTGAAATAGTAATATTAAGCTCCTTTTGTTCTCATAATCCTTGGTTTGAAATACAAATGGAGTTTAAGATGTTAGGTTGGTGGATTTATTCAAAAAATAGAGCTTAAAGGAAGTTATTCAGCAGTGCTCTAGTAGTACATTCCTGTTATAGATAAAAAGCATGTGCACCTTTCCAAACCCATTTTGGGTCTGAAGCAAAGTGTGGTTCAGAAGGAATTTAAAAATGAGGCTGTATGAGGAAACAAATGCCCCCAGTGGAATAGCTTCTTAACAATTTCCATCTTTGCAAACCTTTAACCAGTTTACTTTCGGTTCAGTTGCATAAAGTAGGAAACTCATAGTTTTGCAAACAGTCCAAGTGAGATTGAGAAAGCCTAAGAAAATTATTAAAGGTCTCAAAAAAGCCACTTGGCCTTGGAGTTCTGTAGCTTCTGGTCTGTAGTAGTTAAAATGGGAATTTCATGTTTATAGCCTGAAAGTCGTAAAGTTAAAAATGAAAAGTACACAGTAGTAAGGCCAGGTCTGTACAAGCATCTTTACTTGTGTAATAACTGTAAATAGTAGGTTGTATTTGTGTGATGGGAATAGAAATCCCATGATAAATGAAGCTGCAAATAGCCTGAAATCTCACTGGAAGTGGTTAGCTGGAAAATTAATCACAATTAGAATTTGACAAAGCACAAGTGGCAAATGAGTTGCATTCCTTCTTCCTGAAGGAAGTTGTAGAGGGAATATGAACACCTGATGTAGAAATGTTTGCCAGGTCATTGAGTTCAAGAGAAAGATCAGGAGACCAGAATGCTGAAAAATTTGGCTTGAATGCTTCATTATGTATATTTCAATGACCTCCAAATAGCTTAAACGTGTTCAGAAGTGAAACAACATATAAACGAAACGGGGGGGATTACTATGCAACAAGACAAGTAGGAAAAGCGGGCACAATTTATCTCTAGTGCAGAACAACTTGTAAAAGGGAGCATTGGTCTGGTGCAGGGTACTAGACAGGAGATCATGGGCTCCAATCTGTTCCAAGCCACCGACGCTGTCTGACCCAGGCAGGTCACTTGACTTCTTTGTGCCTCTGTCAATCCAGCTGGAAAATTGGGTAACAAAAGCAAGACCTTGCTGAGAAACAGATGCTCCATCAGAGTTGAGCTGTCCTGGGTAAACAAATTACAAACCATTGATAGATACCATAGTAAAACTTACATGGGTCTATGGTGTCAGTAAGGAAGAATGAGTGATGTGGGAAAGATCCAGCTGGCAGTGCTGGATTATTGAAAAAAGTGATTTTTCTCTGAGTTCACAGGTGAAATAAGGAGCTCACAGGATGGACACAAAACTGGCTTGTATTGGAAGTCAGAAACTAAGACAAGGGTACTTGGAGTTGATTCTGCATAAGATCTGGCTTCAGATTGTCCAATGGGTGGGAAAAAAGTGGTCATTTATTTCTTATGGTGAAAGTTTAAGTGCTAAAAGGCTCTCTGGGAGAAGAGCATTCTGTAACTCGTGGCCAGATATCTGGATGGGAACATCAGAGGCTGCATGTAATTCACTGGTCTTGCATTAGAAGAGTATTTCAAAGTTTTAAGAGGACCTAATTTGAAATCATACAGCCTTTAATTTATTTTCTTCTTTTTTTTAATTTCACATGAATTTACATCTCATTCTTGGATCTCAAGTCCTTCAGAAACATGCTTTATAGAAGACAACTGCAGAGGCTTTGAAATTAAACTAAATCCACAGACTCAGGTTCTGTTGGAGATAGAGGCACTGTGTTTGGAAAAAAAAGATAATAGAGCATGAATTCCAGATCCCTGGATTGCAGGAGTGTGACATGGTGGCATTTAAAAAATGTTTGGCAATGTGCTGTACAAAGGAAATGTATTAATTTTACCTTTTAAAATTACTTTTTCAATATGCATAAAAATCTAAAGTACATAAATTTGATATGAAAAATGATGTTGATGTTGACATTTTTAAGGAAAAATATCTCTGGGTGTAGTATAACAAAAGAAGGCCCCTAGAAATATGATTCAGAAAATCAAGTTAATTTCTTGGCTCTGCTAATAATAAGTAAGTGCTTTGCCATGCCATTTTCTTTCTTTTTACCTCCATTTCCCTACTGGAAACTGGAAATAAGGATTCTCACCTCCCTGTATGGAGCTATTGATGAAGAACTTAAGGTAAGAATTAGAGTGAAGGTAAAGCTTGAGTTGTTCATATTTTATTGCAGTGAACTAGGAAGCAGCCTTGTGTTATTAATTTTGGTGTGTTATTTGTATTTTTGTCCCACTGACTGATGTACACTGTGGCAGAAGGAAAGAGCAGCTTACATGTAAGCTCCTCAACTGGAGAAGGAAGGACATTTGACTACACCACCAGCACACTTGACTTTTTCTGGAAAAGCTGCTCATAAAGTGCAGTTCTGACAGTCTTGAAATGCTTGTTCAGCGTGAGTTTTACCACATCTAAAGACTTAAATAAACACCCAAAACCTGATGCCCCATAGTAGCTTGGAGTGCATTGAAAAGACTTTTTCTTTGGCCTTTCTGATACTTGGGGTGAGACAAGGTTGGCTTGAAGACTCCAAGATGCTTAGAAAGCATCCTCCTTGAGCAGGATGGAATACTGTGTGCATCCTAATCCATGAGCAGATTATTTTGGAAGGAGAAATATTGAAAAGACACACTAGTGTTGAAGTAGAAAAATATTTCCAATAACCCGATGTGGTTTTTAGGAGATCTCCAGCATGTCGTTAGTTTCCTGTGCTCATACTTAGTCTTGGCAAGTCAACTTTTTTTGTTGGGAGATGTGTTATTATGGCAGCAATGGAATTGCTTTGAGAAGGATCCAAGAACCGTCTCAAAGGCTGTACAGAAAAATGCTAACTTCTCTGGACACAGTAAGACTGGTGTTTTCTAATTCTGCAACCATGTTAAGACTTACCTGTCTTGTGGGCTGCTGTGTCATGGGGTGAACCCCTTTGTTCTGGTCACACAAGGAAGTCTGTGTGTTTCCTGAGGACACACTGCTCTGTCAGACAGGCCATGGGAGCACAAAAGGAGTGAAAAGTCACAGGCAATACATATATTAAGTTCTTAGATTTTTAGATGTTTGTATGATTTTTTCCTACCTTTAGTATTAAGTCTATTCTTACTTACTTTGTGAATACACGAACTTCTTAACTTGTTGTATGTTGTTTTGTCTGGGATAAAGTTAATTTTCTTCATGCTGTGTGGGAGTGTGTTTTGGATTTGTGCTGAAAACAGTCCTGATAATATGGAGATGTTTCCATTATTGCTGAGCAAAACTTACACAGTATAAGGTCTTTTCTGCTCCTCACCTTGCACCACCAGTGCGCAGGCTGGGGGCGCACAAAAACCTGAGGACACAGCCAGGACAGCTGACCCCAACTGACCACAGGAATATTCTATGTCTTATGTTATCATGCTCTGCAATAAAGCTGGGGAGGAGAAGGAAGGGAAGACATTTAGAGCCGTGTTTGTCTTCCCAAGTGGCCATTACACACAGTAGACCCCTTCTCTCCTGAGATGCCTGAACACCTGCCTGCCCATGGGAGGCCCTGAATCAATCCATTGTTTTGTTTTGCCTGTGTGTGTGTGACTTTTACTTTCCCTATTAAGCTGTCGTTATTACAATCCCTGAGTTTTCTCTTGTCTCCTCTTCTCATTCTCCCCCACATCCCATCAGGAGAGAAGTGAGCGAGTGGCTGCATGGGGCTGAGTTAGGGTTAAACCATGGCAGTCCTCTGGCACCCAGTGTGGGGCTCAAAGGGTTTGAAATAATAACAGATTGACCAGAGCATATTAGAAGTGATTTATATCTGTCAATGGTTGTGGGTCATGATATTGATTCATCTGTTCTTAATATTAGTTTGTCTGATCTACACTGAGCTTTTTTTCCACTGTGCATGTTGAAGATTGGTGTTGGCTTTTCAGTTTGCTGTGCTCTGCAGTGATTAGTGATGTTTTGCCTGGAAGATTTGTTGTTAAAACACTGACCTAAGCTTAATCTGGTATTTGGGCTCTGTACTGAAGCCACTGCTGTACTCTGGGTGCCATCTCATGCAGGCGAGTAGGAATTGTCATTCTTTTGCTGAGAAGTTTTGTTTTGTTTTGTTTCTGTGGGGGAATTACAGAATGGCACCTTTGCTGCCTTTCTCTGTGATGTTTTTTCTCTTTTTACAAGAACTTCTCAGTACCTTGAACATCCTTGGGTAGTTAAAATATTTCTGTTGGTATTTCCTAGGAATAATGCTTTGGTTCGAAGGTTAACAAGCCTTTTAGGAATATGGCCCAGGCTTCATGGGGAGATGGCAGTGGGTGGCACAGCATGTGGGAGAATGTAGGCAGGTGTCTACAGAATTTCTTACTTGAAATGGTCTCGAACTTTATTCTTGAACAATTACAGGATCCTAATGAAGTGATAGAATGCTTGGGGGAAAAAAGTACCTGGGCCATTCCAAGGAGGAGCAACTTAGAATCATAGAATTCTTAATGCTGCAAAAAACCTTTAAGATGATCAAGTACAACCATTACCCTAGCATTGCCTACATGTTCACTGCTAACCCATGTCCCCAAGTGTCACATCCACGTGTTTTCTGAACATTTCCAGGGATGGTGAAACTTTTTGCACTGGCCAGCACCTACCAAACACTGCTCCCTATTATGCAGTCCCTTCTGGGGTCTGCAATAACAAAAACATCTCTGTAGTGTCAACACTGCTTCCAGGAAAAATCCCAAACACAGTCCCATACCAGCTACTATGAAGAAAATTAACTCTATCACAGCCAAAACCAGCACAGCATGATTGAGTTCCTAAATACAGGCAGTCAGAATGAGAAAGTGTTTTTGTAGTTAGAAGGCAGAGAGCTGTATTTGGTCACAAAGAGCTGTGTTCAGTTTGCATGTCTGCCAAAGGCATCCCAAGCAATCCTGGTCAAATCACTGTATCTCTGAGTCTTGCTTTTCTTTTTTTGTAAGGATAGGATATCAGTTTCTCCTAGAGATAAGTGTGATCTCTCTGTTGGTTTTCAGCTGTCAGGGTCTGGAGTGGACTTTATCCAAGTGTATTTTGTGATACCTCAGACAGTATTGCTCCTATTTTGTCTGAGCCCACCTTCTAAATCTTGTAATAGTCACTAGAGGAAAATGTCCTCTATTGGGAGAAATGCTGCCTAAAGCATGAGGCAAATACTGCCTTTGCCAGTGCACCTGGCAGTAACAATAGACTGTGAGCTACAAAGGATGACATACTGCAATTAATCTGTGCATGAGCTATTCAAGATACTCTCTAAGTGATTTGGGATGGTTTTGATATCTTTGTATCTTTTAGTGTCAAAAGGGATCGGTTTAGCATTGGGCTTAGAACAGTTAAAGGGGCAGTGATGGGGCTATGCTCCTGTTGGCAAAACTTACTCTAATTTGCAGTCATTTGTGTCCTGTCCTTCTCAAGCCATCCACAGGGACTCCTGTACTAAGTGCTCTGGGCTTATTAGTCTGTCACATGTTGCCATGCCCTGGGTGACTGTCCATAAGCAGTCACAGCAGAGGTGGGCACTGTGCCATGCAGACATCGCTGCACAGTCATAAGCAAGTGCTCTGTCTGTGCCGAGGAATCAAACAAATTACAATAGCTAAAGTTTTCACTGTGTTCCTAAAAATCACTTCTTGCATAGCTAATTGTGTGCAGTGAGGAGCTGGCCCTTCCCCTTGTTTCAATCTGATAAATTGCCACAAGGTAAAATAAAATAGATCAGGAACCAGGCGTTGCTCTTCTGGGGTGTCACAGGGATGTAGTGCTGTTGCAAATGGGGAGGGCAGGTGGTCCAGACAGCTGCAAATGGAAAGGTGTCAGCAAGCCAGCCTTCTATTAAGACATGATGCAATTATGAAATGGTTTGAGGACCTCTATATTAACCCAAAAAGCAACAGACACTCTCAGAGGGAATTGCCTTCTCACTGACTTTTGCCTGCTGAGCTTCATTTTCCACCCTCAGTAGAAGCATCTCTTTTGTAATGCATTTCTGTATATTTCTGCCTGTGACAGTGAACCTTGTCATCTGCTATCAGAAAAGTAGTAGAAAGACTGAAATGGCATGAAGTTAAAAAGATAAAGAAAATATTTGCTGTAATTTCAAGGCACAATAAGGATGAGTAGAGACTGGAACTGGAAGTAGTCAAACAAACCAGAGATGAGGACTTCTAAGCCAGTCTGGGAATATCAACTTGTGCTGAAATGTTTTCTCTGAATTGTAGGTTTAGGCAGACAAAGCTGGGTAAGGCCATTAGCATTGCTTTGGATGGTCCAGCAGCTGAGCTGTGTGTGGCTCCTCCACAAGGACTTTGTTCTCCAGGACAGTATTGTGGCTGCTGTGAGCATCAGCCAGCCCTGTGCTTGCCAGTGCAGAGCAGGCAAAGCAAAAACAGCAGAGCTTGAATCCTGACTGAGGCAGGAGAGGTCTCATGGATGGGGAACTGTTTGGGGCTGCTAGAGTTTCATCAGAAAGATTAAATTCCTGGCTCTGGCACAGTGCTGGGGAGAGGCCCTAAGCTGGCCAAACCCTGTGTCTCTCTTTCTCATCCAGCTGAACAAGACAGTGACACTTGTCTTCCCACAGGAAGGCTATTGACACCTCTGGCTGAAAGTCATCCTGCAAAGCATGGGTGTGAAACTGCTCATGTGCTGATATGTGAAGTTGGCTGTTTGGCCCTTAGCCAGACATGCACATGAGTCCCTTTGGAGGCAGCAGGACTTAAACATATGCTGGAGTTTAAGCATGTGCTGAAATGCTTTGTAAATGCAGGTCTTTGTGACTAATGATAGTTATGTGGTAGGATGATTGCAATCATGATCTTGGATATTTATGAGAATGCTTTGTCTTTCCCATTAAAAAAAAAAGTTTCTATGGCTCTACACTTATTACAGTGGTATTTTAATGAAGGGGGTTTTGTATCTATAGTAAAGGGCTATATGGGCTAAAATCTATATGGGCTTGGGCTATTATAGGTTTTCTTCAAGGGGGAATGGGAAAAGGGAAGAAAAAACATAATTCAAATACTATCTGGGGGCTGAAAAGGAACCATTGCATTGCATAGTAAGCAAAACTCAGAAAAAATGAACTTACTGATATTACTAGAAGCATGTTAAAACGTTGACTATAGAAACTGAGCTTTATAAATAAGAGTGAATTCTAAGTCAAAGTCTCTAAAATTCCAATTACAGTCACTTAAGTACATAGGGGCAAGCTGGACTTTAGCTGGGAGAGTTAATGAGCAATTTCATAATGTGCTATATATCACTTTAAGAAGACATGATAAATTACCTCTAATGGTATTGTGTGTATAAGTGGGAGCTGGTTTTGCTCTGTGCTCAGTTCTGGTGATTGGGTGGTACACCTGGAAAGACTTGTATTTTAATGGGCCCTTTTTAGCACTTTTGCACCTCGTATGTTCTGGATTATGTATGATTGATGGCCTTGAATGTATGGGAAGGAAAGATATGTGGATCTTAATGCTTTTAAACCATTTGTTTTCCAGTCTCTGTAAAAGGCCTCTCTGTTTTCTGGGTAATGGTTTATACTTCTCAAGTAAACAGAGGTACGGTTCTGGGACTTTGGCTTTTAACACTATAAATCCAGTGGGTTTTTATAGGAGGGTCATTCAGTTTACAATGCACTTAAAAAAAGATAGCTGTTTTCTTACTAGTCATTAAATACAAATAAGTAGGTGATTTGGTAGATAGTTTGATACATGAGGTAGATTTTAAAAAAATACAAAACCAGACTTTGCTGGGCATTTACTTCACATTTCATATGACGAGTAAAATCTCTTTCTGCCCTGGGTCACATGAATGTCTTCACAGCCAGAACCTTTCTGACTCCCCCCTTCTTGGACTGGACCCCATCCGTGCTTACTTTGCCCAAAGGGGTTGCTGCTGTTGAGCAGCATTAAATCATTCCCCTCTCCCCCTCTAACCTAGGGAGAGACAGACTCAGACTGGAAACCAAACCCAAGCTTTCCATGTGGGAATGCAGCTGTAGGCAGTGGGCTGGCCTGGCCGTGGGGTTTCTTCTGTGCCCTCCACAGGGATGGGGAGAGGGGACGCTGGGATTACTCAGCATTGATTGCTGGGCAGGATTTGTGTTAGGCTGTTGCTTGTTTTCAGGCATCTTGCATGGCTTAAAGCACGGCCTGTTTCTTGTGTGTGCAAAATCTGGTTCTTCTGAAAGGAAAGCTCTTAACGCTGGCTGGAGCAGAGCATGGTGCTGGGGTGGGCATCTCCTGCAGCTCCTTCCATGGGAAGGTCCTGAGACCTTTTGCCCTTCAAATCCTTAGGCAGATTTTGAGCTGTGTTAGCAGAAGTACGAACTAAATTTCTGCCGTGTGGTTTTATTGATACTGCGGTGTTGAAAGGCATGTGCATTAACCCCTGCTGCCCCATGCTTTTATATATTTCTAATTACCACTCTTTCCCTGTGCTTTGCCATTAGAACCTGAATTTTTCAATTTGTGTCTTTTACAGACTTCTGGTGGTCCCCAGCATTAGCTGTAAGGCAGTGGATTGCTGGTTAGCTCTTAGCTGGATTGCTGGTTTCTATTTGTAAAATAAAACAAGAAGCGAGTAAATCATGTGGTATTTCTTACCTGTGCTGTTTGGCCTAGGACTGAAAGTGCACAGATGAGATGTAAAGATCCACAGGGCTTCCATCACAGTCTTAAGCATTTAATGTGCATGTTGCTCAGAGGCTGGACTGATATGCTGTAGAATAATAAAGCATAGCTTAATCTGTGTTTCTCAGGTTCATGTCCCTATATCTTTCACTGTCAAGTGGAAAGTTCAGCTGGGGAAAGAGATTAGGTGACTTTACAATGCTTTTGCATTTTAAATGCTTGCTTGTTAAAACTAAATTTCTGACTAATTGCACTAATGTAATTTGCACCTACCTCCAACAGCTTCTTATACTTAGTTGCCATTCTTTGCAGGTATTTAATAAAAAATTAATAAGATGAGGCTGTGTGTGCAAGGTATGGTGGGTCAGGGTCATGGAGGCATGCGGGTGTCCAGTGAGTGCCACCAGGGGTGACATGTCTCTGCAGCAGTGACCTGATCCCACTGCACAAACCCAGCATGAGAGGCAGCCCCCATTCCCAATATTAACCATGGCACCAGGCAAGAGAGAGGAATGATGAGCCCCATGTTAGGAAGGACATAATCAAATGACTTTCTCAGATGTGTGTTGGAGTGAGGAGCAAAACCCAGATCTCCAAATCCCGAGGCAGCACTGTGAGCACAAGACCAGCTTTTCTGGTGGCAGAGGGAAGCTGGATTTTGTGCCAACTTGTGAAATGATTTGTTGAAAACATATTTTAAACTCCCATATGTGTATAGAATCTGTATTGATTTGAAACTGAGGTTACTCAACCACTAGAGTCACACGAATACAAATTAAGGTGTGCAGATGATGTACTCTACCAATTTTTTGCTTTCATGATATTTATATTTAAAGTGCAATTCTACTACATGCTTGTGTTTAACTGCCAAGTATAGATGCCCAACTTAGCTTTCTGCTGTAGTATTATTGATAATGCTTTGGAAATAAAAGACAAATTTTTTACTTCAAGGTCGAAATATTCTTATTGTGTAAGATAGTGCAGCTGGGGTTTCTCTAGTATATCTTTCTTTTTTCATGTTTCTTAGTATGCTGATGCAATGGAGAAATATTTATCTGCAAATTAAATTATATCAATTCTTTGTAATATAGATAGTGATCACTGCAAAAGTAAAAAAAAAATTGCTACAATGAAAATTTAATTTCAAAAAGTCTGCAGAATATTCTTAACTGAGGGAAAAAATGCTGCCCAGCCCTATTCATGTGCAAAAAGCTTACCTTTCATGAAAATTAATAGAGATTTGAAGAAGCAAATAGTGGAAGTGCATTTGAAATAGCAGTTATTGTCTCTTGGGCTGTTTGGGGGAATTTTGTTTGGTTGGTTTTGTCAGGATTTGAGACTACACTGGAGTACTATTACTTCTTCAATGAAAACGGTTGCAAAAAGGATTAATAAATTTTGTTCTAAACATTGTTCTTTAAATATTATCTTTAGTAGTTAAAAAGCTGAGTGGAAATGCTTTTGAGCAATCTAAACTCAATATAAATGTTGTAAGTGATAGATGCTTTAGTCAAATGTTCATACATGCTGCAGTCATATTCAAGAGTGTAGCTGATGCATGTGGGCTTTTTAGTGCAAAAATTCTCCTTTATCCTACCCCAAGTATTTTGAAACCAATATGCTTTTGCTTTTTTTTCAAAATAATGTATCTAACCTATCTAGTATTTAGGTGGGATGTCTCATTTGCTTCTGGCAATTTATTCTCAACACCCCTCTGTCCAGGGGTATTGTTATTGTTCTCTCAATGGGGTTTGAGCACAGTTTGGATGCTGTGGATTTCATGGGTGCACATGAGCATCCTCTGCCTGCCCAAAAACCCTTATGTGGAAAGTAGGATAATGTTGTGTTGAACCTCAACCTTGTGAGTCCAGAAGAGACTGACAGCCTGTAAGGAGGGCTGTGAAACCTCAGGCTGATGTGGACTTGATGTTTGCTCAGAGCCCAGCAGCGCGGGCTGCTGGAGATCAGGTAAAAGCAATCCAGGCTCAGGCTCTGCCTTACCTCCAGAGACAGGAACTGAACCCAGCTCTCTTAAGTGTCTCAGCTGCACTAAGTAAATCAGTTCTTTTTTTCCGTGTGTTTAAACACATACTCTGTACCACAGTTAAGCACAGTGAGAAATCTTACCTCTTTAGGAAAAATAAAAAAAAAAGCCTAGGAGCTAGCTTAGGAAGGGGAAAGAAGCAAGGCAGACAACTTGCAGTCCAGCCCTCATATGAAAGTTACCCCAGGCAATTTTGTTATGCCCAGGGAAGCATGTGATACTCATTGCCTGGACCCATCATTAATGCTGACTCTCTGGGAACCTGTCTCATGTTGTTTCCACTTGGGACAGGTTAGCTAGAAAATTGATCCGATTTTATTAGAGAGTCATTTTCTTTGCTGTCTGGCAGTGGTCCCTGAAAAGATGTTTTTGGCTTTTTAACACTTGGTGATTGCTCTAGTAGGATCTCAGAAGTCCAATGTCCAAACTGAGTCTCACGCATAAAACTACTTTTTTTTTTTTTTTTTTGACACTAGGGACAGCTTAAAACAGAGCTGAAAGAACCAGTCCCCATTTATGCTGCAGGTGGAACCACTGTTTTTATTCACATCCCTTTAATTAAACATATTATACATTTACATTTACAGACAATTAATTAGACACCTTTTTTAAATACACATTTAAATGTAAACAAATGGTGAAGTTTAGTGTATGGTTCACAATTTCTCACTGTTGGCCACTTTGCTGAGCCTTTGATGCAATTGCCATTTTCAGTGGTTGGAAATACTCTCTTACTCTCAGGGCTTTCTCTGCCTGGATGGGATCTACCTTGCATCCAGACTGAACAAGTTTTGAACAAAAAAAAAAAAAAATGAAAAACAGAAATCCCACCGCTCTTCTAGTTTGGGGGAGTAAGGCCTGTGTGTATTAAGGAAGCAACTTTATTTTGCTTAAAGGTTTTTTTGAAAATTCCCACTTAGCTGCCTATTGATCAAAGGATAGTGGTTTAGTCAGTCTGATGGCTTAGAGGGATAAGATCTGTGAGAAAGACTCTTGCCTCTGACTGGCTTTATTGTATAGGCAGTAGGGGATTCCTTCTAGTGAGTTAAAAAAATAAAAAGCAAACCAACAACAAAAAACCCATAAAATTGGTCTTTTGGAGGAGCGATAGTGAAAAACAGATTTTTAGGATAGAACAGGTAGAGGTGAAGATTGTAAAAACATTCTCAGAACATGTTTCTTTAAAATTATCTGCCAACAAAGCTTTGTAACAGCAACCTGATATTCCCCCAGCCCAGCAGCTGGGGCCAGGTGTTCACTGGTGATGTGAGCAGAAGCCCCCACCTCATGGTGTGATGTCAGGATGGAGCCCAGGGTGAGATCCATGCTAGGCTGTGGGGTGGGCTCGTGTGAAAGCTCTGTCCAGGAGGAAAACTTGCAGCCTGTAGCTGTTTGTCCTGCAGGTTTGAAGGATGGGGGGAGCACTGAGAGAAGGGAAGAGAGGGTGCTCTGTCACAGATGTGCTGAGCAGAGCACGAGGGTGATGTGCTGAGCAGGGAGCCTTGACATGTTCTTCCAGTCACCTATGGGACCCTCAGGGGATTAGTGAACCAAAGAAAAGGTGGGATAAGGATGATATTCCTTAACACAGGTGCCCTTGCCCACTGAGTACTCTTTAAGACTGACTTAGTTTGAGAATTCAGGGCTCAGATCCCTATTTGCAAAGCATTGTGCTGAGCTGTGGCTTATGGTCTACCTTAAATAATGATAAAAGGGTGTGATTTTATTTTGATTAACTAATTAAATAAATTTAAACATGATTCAAACAGATTGCACATTTCTAGCTTCAAATTTTGCACCAGTTGAACTTGGAACTTTTTGGTAACTAAAAGCAGCATCTTGATTTTCAGAAACTTCCTTGGGGAATGGTCTTAGAACTGTCTTTTCTGCCCTAAGTCCTTCTCTGGTTGCACAGAAATCTAGCAAAGGTCCTGCATATGTGTGAGGTTTCATTCCTTTTCAAAAATTCTTATATTTTTTGATCTTGAGATGGGCTCTAGAGGAAGTTGAAATCAATTTTTGATACACAGTACTTGGGACGTGTCAAAGATGCTGTATCATATTAAGGGCCAAATCAGATGTTACACTCCTTTCTCCAAGACTTTAGTTTCTACAGAGCATATCTGAACAAATTAATTTGTAAAGGTGATGGGCCAGCACTTTGAGCTGTGTGTTCCTGAGTCCTGCCTCCCTTGTAGTGGGGAGGTGGCACCTGAGCAGAGCTCAGGATGGCCTGGAGACAGGCACTGCTCTGCCTAAACAAGCCTGGCTCAGGGGAACCTCTGGCTGCAGCTCCCCAAGGGACTGTGCTGAAGTTATTCTGAAGTGTAAAATTATGCTTGAACCTGCTTTATAATAATCATGTCCTGAAATAATTTGAATTAACACTGTTTTAAAGAGTTGAGCATTATAATTTGTATTTACCACAGAAGTTTTTTCCAGCTTGCAAATTATTCTAAATGTCTCCCAGGTTACAGGACACATTGGGGATGTTATTCTCTTGTTTTGTTTTGATTACTGTCTCAAAGCATAGACCATGCACATCACCTCTCATAATTCAAGATCTGTCATAAGTAGGTGTTGAGCTAAATTTCCTTCTTTGGTAGGTTGACTTTTTTGGTTTGTTCTGTTTTTAAGAGTAAGGAAAGCTATACTCTATGTGTGCATTATAAACACTGTTTGTCCTTTCTGCCTACCACCTCCCTTCAGTCCTTTGAATATTCTTAATCTATTTTATGAAAGAATCTAGCACGTTACTTGCCCTTGAGCATGGAGCATACATTCACAGCAAAGGCATCTGAATGACCCTATGGACATCCTTTCTGTGACTTCTCTTTTGCAATCCCATCTGCACTCTCACAGAATATGGCCAGAAATGGAAAACGGCAGCAGTGTGGTTGTGATCTGCAACTACAGTGGGCTATAAAATATGAATTTCTGTTTCAGATGACCCTCCATCCTTCTTCCTCTTTTGTCAACTTACTTAGAAATATTAATTTTTGTGCATCAAGACAATGCAATCCTATAGGCAGGGCTTCCAGTTAGTCTTATGTGCCAGTCAGCACCTGAGTTTTAGCTTTTTATTCCTCTAGGCATGCAGCTCACTGTGCAGCGTTATTTTCCCACTGCAGTTATCCATTAGCTTAAGACTTCCATAACCCAGGAGGACACTTAAATCTCTCTTCAATCATCATGCCTCTGAACACTTTCCCCTAATGTCCTGGCTTTCTTTTGGAATCTTTTGTCTTACAATTTTTATCCTGCGTTTACCTGCGTTGAATTGCATTTGCCATTGTACAAGAATTTTCCTGAGTTGCTGTAACCCTGTTCATTCCTGATGGTTAAGGTAGTGCTCTGTGGAGGGAGAAAGGTGAGTGCTGTTCTCAGCCATCTGTGGGGCACCTCATCTTTCCAAGGGTCCCCATGTGTGTCTCAATTCCATCCATGTGGGGATCCCCCAAAGCTTTGCTGCCCTTCATTTGTGTGTGCTGCCACCACAGCCTGCCTCACTCCTTGTGAGGAGAGGCAGCAGGAGCCAGCCTGGACACAGACAGGTCCAGCAGGAAAGGGAGGCATGAGGGCAGTGCCAGCAGGGCACTGGGAGCAGCCGCACCACAGGGCTCTGCCCTGGCTCCCCAGCACAGATGTTGACCTGAAAACACGTTCAGAAATTGTCATTAAAGTCATGTGGATTTGCTTATGCATAATCTTTTTTTAAAACTACAAAACAGTTTGTGCTGTCTGCAGGACTCATAGGAGCCAGCTATTTCAGAGTTATTTACTTTTGTGATGTTTATCTTTCGCCCACTGGTGGGTGTGAACATCACTGGTTTTAGTGTGCAAAGCAATGACCTAGGACTATTTTTACATCAGACTTTTTTTACCATTTTAGTTTACACAGGCTTGTCTTTTAAGGATCTCTCAGACCTAAAAAAACAATGTAACATAATCTGATGCTTTACAGTTAAGAAGAGGAAATTAAAACACCCCGTGTTTTTAATTTCAGAATTAAGTACTGTGGAAGTAACCAATAAATGTAGCTATTTAAGGCGTAAAGTATGAACGATTTCAAGTCTTTCATGCCAATCACATTTCTCTCCCATTTTTTGAGTAATGAGGTAATGTAAAAATAGAATAAACCTGGCATTTTATATCAGGGATGAATTAAATGAAAACCTAACAATTCAGAGTAGCTTACTCGTCTCTATGTAAGTGTGGATACTACTTGACATACTGTTTATATGTATTATCCTTTTCTTATGATTTATTTTTAATTGTTTGGCTTAAAATATTTTCTTCTTTCTCTCCCCTCCTCTCCCCTCATCCAGGTAAGAGTTCCTATTGATTCTAATACACTGATAAAGATGTTTCACCTCATTAATACCTAAAATTCTTGCACAGCCATGCCTTTCCCTTCTTAGACGAATGGGATTCTGTTTGTGTTTATTTTTTTCATTAAAAATAAAATTGATACTCGTTAAAAACTTATTTACTTCCTGACCCCTTATTTGAAGGGCATGTGACTGTGAGATCTTTAAATATACAAGTGTACTAAGAAACTTAAATGCTGTGCATAAAGATAAAGACATCCTCAACTAATGTAACTTGGCCTCTGACCTGCAGAGCAGAAAGTCAGAATCAAGTTCTTTGTCTGGTGAGGCACTGGCAGCCAGCCTTGAGATTGGGAAGATGTGCTTGCTGAGAGAAAGTTCCTTGTGTGTTGTGCTGTTTACCTAAGGGTTATATCCAAGACACTCTCTGAACAGCTTGGCTGATTATTGAAAAACGCCTCATAGTATCTCCCAGCCTAAGTTGATCGATATTAGTGCACAGCTTTACGTGGGAAGGAGGGAGCTATTTAAACATTGAGAGCCTCCAGGATAACTGCGAATGAAAAAATAATGCAGAACAAATATGTTGAAGGGTTCAAGAGAGAAGACTCTCTTGTCTCTGTGCAGGGAAAAAAAACAGTTGTTAAATTGCAGGAGAAAAACCATTTGAATTCACTATTAATAAAGTGAAGGTGGATTTTTCCCTAGGCCAAAAAGAGTGTGGGGGGGAAATCAAACTCAACAAAATGTGGTGCTCTTTAATGTAGAGAGAAGTTAAGAATCATCTAAACACATCCTCCCGTAGAATGTTTGCCTTCATTGCAAGTCTCTGAGCTGTTCTTGATCTGTGGTCTGTACTAAGCTCCTACCCCTGCAGCTCTGGGCCCCAGCTTGGGCTTGCTCCCTCTGCCAAGGAGGCAAAATTCAAAGGTACTGACTTCTCTATCAGGAACACTAGAAAAAGAAAACCCCACTTCTTTCAACATCTTAGAAGAACACATAAGAATGTGGAGTGGAATATTCCTAGCACCTGAGAATGATGCCTTTTTTCCCCTCTTGAATGTGGAAAAATTACATGCTAAATGTTCCAATGTTCTATGCTAAGAAACTGGAAGTCAGGAGATGCACCTTTGTCTCACTAATTTATTCTGACTTTTAGAAGAACCATAACATTCCCACGTCTCCATTCCCAATCTGTAAATGAGAAGTCTTTGACTTTGTTAGATCATAATGAAATCATGAGGCTCCAGTGTTCCATTCACCTGATGGCTGACAAGATAGAAGAGGACACATGAGGAGCTGGCAGGAGGACAGTCATGGAAATGGGATTGTGTCATGGAAAATGGGAAATAGGTTGATTTCTTTCACAGAGTAAGAAAGAAGATGAAAACTTAATTTGTAATGGAGGGACATGGGAAACCAACTGGCTTGCTGAGAGATCTTTGGATACTTGAAGTGAAAATTGTGATGTGCCTGTAAAGCCTTGTGGGGAAAAATCCCTCCTGGTATGTGTGGTTAAAACTATGTGGGCAGAAGAGGCTTCAAGTGCAGAGCCAAACAGGATGGAAACAAGATAGATGCCTTTAGTAGGTCAGTTGGTGTTAGCTTCCAAAATTTAAAGAAGCTTGGCATCCATTTTATCAGTTGTTTGGCACAACTGATGTGTGTTAAGGAGCAGACTGAACTTCCATCTGCGCTGAGGGTGAGATGGAAAAGTCATTAATGTGTAACTCACTGCTGCTTTAACTGTTTTCTGCTCTATTTCAGCTGTTTTTGTGGCTGGTGGGAGATTACTGGGGAAGAAGTGATGACTCTTCATATGGATGCTTTTAAATATAATTCCAATATAACATTGCTCACTGAGCCATGCAGAAATTTCACTTTTGTAGGAAAGGTGGAGCTCTAAGAACAGTCATGGAACGTGTCTGACTGTTGTATCGGAGTGAAGGAGTTCTTCAGGGCCTGGGAAGGGGTGGATCCAGTTCTGACTGGGCTAACCAACAACACTGACTGCTGCCCCTGACTTAGGACACATATTTTAGGAAGTCTCACACGTGTGGTACAGAACTGTAATTTTGCTTTGTGGCTCATGCTGAGATACAGTCCTTGCGTGTTGTTTTGTCTGGGCACCTAATAAAGCTCAGGCCACACCTGTTTATGGATGCAGCAAAATGGCAGGGAGCTTATTTTTATACCACTGATTCTGATGAATGCCACTTATAATCAACACCTCCATGAGGAACTGGCTTGTGTGCAGAAATGCTCTTTAATTGAAGGGTGCACTTCAGCAGCACAATGCGGTCCCAGCGTGTTTATCTCATGAAAGGCAGAACCATTACAGTTATAGAATATCAAATGCTTTGGCTGGATCATATTTATTGTATGACTTTTATGATCATATGTATACAGATGACTTTCAAGATTGTTTGTGAAAAGTGAAATGTGGTCACTTTAGAATGACAGAGTTAATTCTGTGTGGGGACCATATGACAATTTTGGGAAGCATTCCTGTCCTACAGAACACACAGGTCACCACGCTTTTCTGGTGAGACAGAGAAATGACTTGTAAGAAGCTGTTAGGTTAATTACTGTTTAGAAAAGGGTATTAAATTCTAAGAAGTGTGCAGCACTCTGTTGACAGAATGATGGTTGTTGACAGATTAAAACAACAAAAATATTTTGGAAAGGATCCTTTTTCCCTTTTTTTAAATAACCCAGCAAATTGGACATGTGAATTTTGACAATGGCTTTTGAGCTGATGAAATTGAAATGTGCATGAAATCAAGGCGCATTTTAATGCATCAGTTTAAACTAAAAATTAACAATTTTAGGAATCAGTGATAGATATCTATGGGATGGTCACTTCTTTTTTTTCCCAGGCTGTGACATGGAGCTCAGGGTGTGCTTGCAGTCTCTTTTGCCCAGAGCACCTTATTTTCAAACTGAGCTGTGCTCAGTTAGATCAGCATCACATTTTACATGCTCAGTGCTCACAAAAGCATCTTCAGACCTCTCTTTCCTCAATTACTGTTGTCAGCATTTTTGTCTAAACATTTTGGTTTGTTTTCTGGCCGAGCAGGGTTTCCCCCCAGCCCAGAGGTACGTGGAGAGCTTGCAGAACACGCCGTGTGTGCACCCAGCACATCATGGCCAACATTGAGCTTATGGTCATCAATCATTCGATTGTTCTTTAAACACTGTTTTAACAGGCATCCGTTGTATAAATGGATCAGGTTATTGACCTTTGCCAGCAATTGCTTGCTACATGTCATCATGGCTTAATGACATTATCAAGGAACATTGTAGATAGTAGTATTGTAGATACTTTAAAGGGCTCATGCATTGTCTCTCACTAGGACACATGGCTGGCGAAAGTATCTTGAATTAGCAAGTTATTTGATGTCATTATTAAAATATGCAGAGCATTTCCAGCTACTTTTGGAATAGGAGGGTGAAATACTTTTCTTTTCTACAAAAGCAAAGCCCAGGGAGAAGAGTTATTTGTCATATTGGAATACTTGTTTTGAAATCCTGCTTCTTTTTTCTTTTACAATTTAATCTTCTACCTAGAATAGAGTGGTGCAGACCTTTGAATATCCTTTGAAAATTGGTTGACTGGTCTGCAGAGCTCCAGCTGCAACTCCTCCATTTCTAAGAATACTATAGATCTAATTGGCACTATTAAATCATTACAGCACATAATAGATGGAACTTCTGACTAAATCAACTGTGGTTTTAATGATGATAAGAGTTTTTAAATTAGAATGGATACAACATTCTTTATTTATTTCTATGGTGTGGGAAGGTTGTTAACTGTAATGGCTGATCAATTTAAAAGAGGGAAAGTAGCCAGTATTCTATAAATTCTCTCTTCTGGTTAAAATTTAAGGTGGTACTGAGTTTTCAATTCACAAATTGTGAAACTAAACTATTCAATTGACTCTTTGTAAGTTTTTCCAGTATGTGGATCTACAGTGGCTTCTGTGATTTTCTGTCCAACAGAAAGAATACACATATCAAACGAATTGGACACTCTTGTAATTCTATGTTTTCCTTAGCTGTTGCATTAAAATCCAGATTCTGCATGAGTCAGAGGATACTTAAAAGCTTAAAAATTGGTATTATCCAGTAAATCTCATGCAATTGCTAGAAAATAATTAAGTAGCATTACTTTGATTTTATAGTGGAGAGAGACTATGTTGGATGTTGGATGGTAGTAGCCTAGATATGGCCAAAATTCAGATGTTACCCTCCTGTTCTGTAGCCGTTCCTCTTTTAATCCAGAAAGTCCATTTTTGTACAATGTAAGGATCTTGCTGGTGTCATAATTAGTCAACATAGTCTTGGTCTTTGCTTTCCCCCCACTAATTGTCTGAGACCCTGTTCTTCAATATCCCAGATTCACTCCCTAAATTGTGTTTTCATCTTCCAGTTAGTTCTTTAACTTTTGTCTTGCTTTCCTTTCCATTGCAAAATATCTTCTCATGTCTTTTAATTTTAATGGTGCTTATTACCAAGTTATCCTGATGCCTATTAACAGCCTTCCGGTGAAAAGATGGAATATAAAGCATAATTATGGCCTTGTAGAAAAGTGGGAGTAAGGTCAGAACAGAGAACTCTAACCCTTCCTTCTGAGTTCTGGCTACATCCTTCTTTTGTCAGCTTCTGAGCTGAAAAAAAATGGTAATAAGACTGGTTTTAGTCTTGGACATATTGTAAAGATTTCTGGATTAATAGCTACCCCACATTTTCATAGATTTTAAGATTTAGGAGGAGAACTGTGTTGACTGACATGGACTCTGCTAAGCCAGCAAAGCAAAGCCAGGTTATTACACACTTTACCAGTATTTACCAGAACAATAAGTATTTGTCAAGGTGTTCTGCACTGAGGCCCTAGAAATGCAATAGTTAATTTTGAAATAGAGAAAGTATTCCTACCACAGACTATAAACCAGGTAACTTCAAGGAGGTGGGGGACACAACAAGCAGGTATAAAACTGGTGGAGGGAAGGAGAATCAGGGCATAAAAGCACTATTTGAGAGTTTCTTCTAAGTAAATCTCCTCACAGCAGTCCCCAGTTCTTTTTTGCCAGGGTTACATTTGATTGCTGGCTTTGACAGCTCACTGCTGGCAGTAGGTTTCAAAAATGTCTAATCCAGCTGGATTGTTCTGTCTTCATGTTTCCTTCCTACATTAAGACTGTATACTATTACTAAAAAAAAAAAGAAACAAGAAGGCAGAAAAAAACCCCAAACCTGGTTGCTTCCATTATGGGATTTAAGATAAAACAGAAAATATAAACTTAATAATTAAAGCCATGAAGGCTGTGGTGGTGTTTTGTTTTGTTTGGGGGGCTGGAGGAGAGAAAGCAAAAGCTCACAACGCATCCTTAACATCTTCGAGATAGATTCAGAGCTGTGATTTCAGCCCTGAGACCTAACAAACATCGCATACAGAGTGCAGTAAATGCAGTATTCATAAATGTATATGCTCTTTGTGACTTCATGTCAGCAGGGTTCTGTAGACCCTCATTTGTATCAAATAAACTTCAAATGGTAAAGAATACGTGCCAGCCAGGGACGAGCATCACTTTGAATTGTTCCTTGTGTATCGTCGCTGAAATGGGAAACATGGCTGGCTTCCTGTTTGTCAGGAGTGAAAAACAGGCACATCTTCTGTAATTATTAGTAATAGTGTCAATTTAATAAGTTATTCACTCATGGCAACAAGATTTACATTCTATTTGCTGATGGGGGATAGTGTTTGCTTTGGGAAGGTAAAACCTGACAGGAATGCAGTGCACGTTGTAAATCCCAGTGTCCCACCTGCTCTGAAACACTGAAGACAAGTGGCGCTAACTCGTTTCTTGCTGCACCTTCCTCCTCCCCTGTGGATCATACTCTCATGGGCTCACTAGATTTTCTGCTATTGCTTATCCATCTGGGACTAGACATTTAGAAATTCAGCTAACACAGAGGTTCATGGTCGTGCCTGAGATTTCCGTGGACTGTGAAGAAATTATTATCTCTGGTATATCGATGGACTGGAAGCCAGACCAGAGATTGCAAGAGTGGGATGAGGTGATGACTTGTTTATGCTCAGCTCCTTTCAGTCATGGCAGCATGGGAGAAAGTGCAGAAATGCTTGAGTAAAAATTTAACAGGTGAATGATATCCGAGCTGAGAGAGGAATTAATATGCTGATAGACAATGGGAGAAGTCAGACCATGAAGGGCTTGGCTACAGAAGGAATGTAGCTATTGTTTCATGTGCTGAACTGGAGAGAGACAGTGACACGAAAGAAAAAGACCAGTGTGATACTAAAAAATAGTGTTTGTAGCAATATTCTAGGTTACTGTAGGTGGTGCATAGATTTTTTTTTTTTGTCAAGGCTAAAACAAAAGTATGTGATAATAGAAATAAAGGGTGAGAGCCTAGAAGAGGGTTTTAGGAAGGGAATGGCTGGGACCAGTCTGTTTCCTGTTGATGTCATGCAGAAAGAACCAGAGCACTTGCCCAAAATGCAATGACGGAAAAAAAGAACTGAGTAAAAAAAGATGTTGAGGCTGGGTAAAAAGGAAGACAATCGTGTTGCATGTCATGAGAATAGATGGTGTGGAGACATGTTGGGGAACAAGGAAATTGCTGCGTTGTGTTGAATTTGAGTTGAAGGCTAAGCAGTGAGAGAGATGGGAGAGGGAATGGCAGTGTAGCAGGGAGGGAAATCTGTCCCTTATTAAATTGTAACTGAGTTGGTGCATGAGATTTTCCAGCCATAAATCAACTGCAGATATGTGGGGAGGAAAGGAACCAAAGCCAGAGCCTTACACAGCCCTCACAGAGAGGGCAGAAGCCTGGGTGCAGAGAGAGGAGGAGATTGCAAGAGGGAAAGCCTGAGGGAAAGCCTGACCAGTTGTGTCAAAGCCATGTGTGAGCTTCCCTCATCCGCCAGCTCTCCATCTGGGAAGTTTCCCTATCCCTCAATCCATCCTTGTGTTAAGCTGGAGGAGCTGGCTCCCACCAGGTCAGTAGAAGCAAACCTACACTGCTCTGGGCTGGGATTGTTTTCAAAACACTCTTTTTCTTCTAGATTGTCTCTGTGTTAAGGGGTTTCTGAGGGAAACCCCCAAGGCTGTTGTGATAGTTTGAAGTTGAACAAGAGACACCAAAAAATTCTGATTGTTTGCTGCAAGATGTCGTAGTAACAGAAGCTAAGCAGCATGTGGGCATTTCCTTGTTTCAGTGGAATTGTAGTAGAAACATTATTTACCCCTGTTTTAGAGATAGAATAAATAGCATAAAATAAATAAGGTGACTTGCCAAAAAATCAAATAAGAGATCTGTGATCAGCTCATAGTCACTTGCTTGTAAGTACTCTGCTTTATGTCTTTGTAATTCAAAAGCAAATAAAGCAATGAAAAGAAATAAAAGAAATTAAATAAAATAAACTCCAGCACGTCTTCAGCAATTCCTCTGCTGAAACTTGTGATATGGTGTGAAAGAGGTTGGAGCTTTCTTCCTTGATAATACATTAAATAATTATAAAATTTTTATTTCCTCTTAAGTAGGAATAATATTTGATTGTCATTTAAACCATTTCTTTAGAATCCCATAGTTTTACTCACAATACTCCAAGAACATTTAATAAGTCTTAAAATATTCATAACACACGGAGATCATTACTCTTGAGACCTTTATACAAAGCAGTGAAGTGTGTTAGACATATGGCAGAAACCTCTTAATTTCTTATTTCTTGCTATGATTATATGGAAGAAAGGAAAATTCTCTGTTCTTTTCCCCATTGCAATCTGCATGCCATTGTTTTATCTGTTGTGGGCCAAAGTCATCTCACACACATGTTCACTGAAGAACATGGAGTTAATCAGGCTTGAATTTAGCTCAGTAAATGTATGCACAATAACAATAAATTGGTTCAGTTTTCTGTACAGTATTTCAGATAACAAAAAAAGAGGAAATAATTTATTTCTATATCCAAGATGACTTTAGCAGCCCAAACTGTGTTACATGACAGATGCTGGTGCCTACCTTTTATACTATTGGTAATTATCTAAAGTCGTTAATTGCTGTGGAATTGAGTATTAAGAAAAAAAATCAAACAACAATTGGTATGTCCTGCATTGGAAATGTGTCCTAAATATCAGAAGCTGTGTCACACTACTTAACTCTATGAAGAGAGGATGAAAAATTTTGTTTTAATTAAATTTCAATGTGATTGTCTAAAGTCAAGTGGAACCTCCATGGATTAAATCTAAAATAAAACTGTGGTTACAGTATATGGTCATAATCCCCAGATCTGTTGTCTTGAAATGACAGTATAATGAGTAGAAGTTAAAATGTCCTCTGCTTTCAAATCCTCATGGTTGTCATTTGATTAAATAATAGTGCATTCTGTTTGATGTCTTGGCTTTATTATTCAGAAGCACTTCAGTATATGTGTCCTACCTTTGTATTACGTGCTCCTGGCAACCAGGTATCCATATAGGTTCTTATTTACACACCTGCATGTTTAGCTTGCCTGTGTGCTGCTCGAATATGAAATTTTAATTATTCCCCTTAATTATGGTGCTTTCACCAAAAAGAGGGAAATCATTGGTCAGGTACAAAAAGAAACTGCTTAGTATTTGAAGGAATTTGATAATTTTGTTGTAGTTCGTAGCTTGGCAGGTGGTAATAATGCTATGCCAGCACTGTCAAAATATGAAAATTAAAGTGACGATGGGTTTTAATGAAATCCATTTGACAAATATAATTAAGGTGTTTTAATATGAAGCCCTGTAATAAAGACTACCGGTGGACTCCCTGAGGTCCTGACTAATTGTGTAGATTGCTTTTAAGCTTTGAATAGTTTTATTGGATAATGAACTGTTAAGAAGTGTTAGATCTTTCTTAAGCAGAATTTGGTTTGAAAAAGAAGAGGAGAGACAGGCCTGAGGTGTGGCATTTTAAACATAATTAGAAGAGAGATTTAAGTTAACATCTTTGATCTTGCTGTCAGTTTTTGATTAGAGCTGTAAATGCTTTAATCAAGTGCAGTGTAGTCATTACATTTCTAACTGTTTTTAAACTGCGAAATTACTGAGACACTGACATCGGTTCAACACTTCTTGAGAATTTCCAGCAAAGTTATGTTTGTAAACTGGGTGTTTGCATTAAATTGTCATACTGCAATAATTTAACAATTCAGTAGACCATGGGATAATTATATTTTGGGGCTCAAATAATCTAAAACCCCCTTATTAGATTAAATATAATGTTCTGTACTTGAGGAGAGTGAGCCACTTCAGATTTCACTTTAAAAACAATTGCTAATCTTGTTTTTGTTCAATTAAAATGGTATTCAAACTAGTAGTTGTAATGAATATATAAGAAGCTACGTGCAGTATTTAAATGCGTTCCATAGGAAAATGATTCTTTTAATGTTACAAACTGTTTGACCAACGTGGATTCCTTCACACCCATTATAGGATGAGGGAGGCAGGCACAAGTATTTACCAGGGCTACAGTAGTGCCTGAGACAGTGCTACACTTCTGTTCTCTCAAATTCCTATCTTGCAACATTAAAGACTACTTGAAGAAATTTTAGAAAGATAATTTTTTTTTTTTTAACTGGCATCCAGAACAGCAGAAAAATGTGAAAATGACCATAGGCTCAGGTCTGTAATGTCAGTGAGGATGTTGGGCTGGATGGTACCTGCCCATAGGTGGCATGACTTCCATTTCACATACAGAACCCAGCACTCCGGGGTGCTTTCTCAAATCTGACCTTGCCTCCCTGTGTTCTTGATCTTTGAGCATGACAGAAAATCCAGATATTTGTCTCTTTGCTGTGTGGGCTAACGGCTGCTAGACAAAATGTTTGTCCTCTAGAAGAAATAAGTTACAGCAAAGAAAAACATACTAAATTCACTCTGTCTGCAGAATACAGACTATCCACACAAATAAGCTCTTAACAGTGGCCTGCCAACAAATCCCACAAAGTTGTTAATGACATCCCACACCTGTGCCTTTGGCAGCATGTCCTGCATGCTGACAAGTCTGGCAGACCAGGAGAGAGGGGAGATGTCACCCAAGCCTGGGACATCCCCCCGAGACTGTTCAGCTGCCAGCACTTCTCCATGGCCCTCCAGTGCCCGTGTCTGTGCCAGCTGCAGTTCAAGTAGCACCCAAGAGCAGGCAGCAGCCTCTGGTAACCCTGACCCAAACCCTTGGGGACCCAAAATGGTCTTTGGGTCCATTTCCAGTAGCTGGGATGGCACTTGGAGCACTCCAGGCTGCTGCTTTGGGAACATCCAAGCAGAAGCTGCTGCCCCATGCAGTAAACTGCTCTATTCTGAAGAAGTTTGTTTCTAGAGATCTCCAGGTCTGCCCTAAATCAAATCATATAGTGGTAATCTAGTGTACAGTATCAAAACTGTTGATAAATGTTGCTAGGTTGCTCCATCAAAAAGAATCATACTTGTCTTCTTAGGCACTTACTGAAAAATCAGGTTTTTCAACAATTCTTCCTAGCAGGGATGCCTTAGGACCAAATTGTGGGTATTTGCAGTAAAGGTCCCGTGTAAATCAACCTCTGAAACACCATCTGAAGAGCTTAACTTGATCCTTAAAATATGAGTCTGCTCTGAGGAGTGCTGTAAAAATTCTATTATGGGATAGTCTATTTTTTCCATCTCAGCAATTTCCAGAAGAAATGTCTTTGTTTTATAAGTATAAGAGCAGAGAATTTTTATTTATATAGATGTGTGTATACATGCATACATATACACATAGCCCTGCAAATTCAACCAGGATTTTAAAATAAGTCTGGACTCTTTCCCTTTTGTATACCTCCTGATAACACTGATTTGCAAGGCCATCGAGTATTTTTCATTGTTCCCTCTGAACCTTTGCTGTGGGTTTAGTGAGGCAGTGGTTTTCTCAGCATTACTCTGTGTGTAATCAAAGGCAGCATTGCAGATGGAAATAACTAGCACTTAGCTCATGTGTGTGAAAAAGCAGCAGAATCCATAGCTGCATTGGTCCTGTAGGATTAAAAAAAAAAAAAAAGGAAAACAAAAAAAATAAAGGAACATGGCTTGAGATAGGAAGCTGCAAGTGGAGGAAGACTGTAGGAAGTGTGCTGGGTAAGAAGCACCCAGATGTCTATCTTGATGTTTTATCCTTTAGGTGCAGGTTTTTAAATTGCTGTATATTTCAAATGAACACAGATTCTAATTGATGGATATAAACATCACAATGTAGAAAACCAAGATTCAAAATGTAATAAAATGCACAATCTACTGAAGTTCATCACCAAACAAAAATACAGCCAAGTGAGCATTTGCTAGAGACCCCTCCAGAGAATAAAATTCTGGGGTAGAGCTGGAACTTGAACTGCAGCCAGCCCAATAAGAGCCAGATTGTCCCTTCCCTCTGTCCCTTGTCCCTCCACCTCCAAGTAGCTGCTTCAGCTCTCCAGAGTCCTGGTAGAAGAAACATCCTTCTCTGCAAGCAAAACCACCATCAAGATAAAACTGTTGTGCATTGCACGTGACATGGTTTTCTGGTTGTAAATTACCCAAGAAATACACTAACACTGTCTTGAAAGGGGTATTTCCTCTCCAAATTGCACCTCCTTAGAGCTATATTCCATTTTCAAGGGAAACTAAAGCTTCATTAATAATTTGGTACTAATTTTTCCTCCTTTTAAAAGAATTTTTTAGTATTTGTAGAAACCTTGAACAATAACTTTCATCAGCATTGTCTTTATTGTTATTTTTTTAACTTTGGTACTTTCATCCTCCACCTTTGCAATGCATTTCTTTTTATGGCATTTAGATTTTGAAAGGTTCAGTTTGTGAAAAAAATGGGAAACCTTGAAAGGATGAGGTAATGAATGCTTCTTCAGCCTATGCAAGATACATTGTTGTGTTAGAATTTTGCCCCATTTGTAATTTATGCCTGTTAAAGCTTTGTTTTATCATCTATTACCGACTTCCAGGCTTCTGTTTGCGCTTACTGGCTGTAACAAGAATTTCATTTTATACGGAGAAAAAATGGTTTCGGTTTCAGTTACTTTTTTTACTGTACCCGAAAAAGAGAATGGGATTTGCAAATGATAAATGGGGAAGTTGACTAGCTAACTAATAAAGATTTGTCTTAATCAAGTATGATTTGTCAGAACAGGAGCGCGCTGGGGTCAGGGCACACGCAATGAATAATACAGCATTCACTGGAGAGAAGGACCAGGCAAAAGGCCTCATAAATATGCTGCCATTACCCACTGCTAATTCGTATTCAAAGAGTGAGTTGCACTGAAGCCAGCTCCGAGGTTGCTGAGCTGTTCACCTGCTTCGTGGGCTTCACCACGTTTAAGAAAGTTTATATATACACATATATATATATTTATATCCACACGCTGTTTACAGAACACTTTATTTATGCACAGACTGCTGCACTTTTTGGTCAATGTGTTAAGGCATTATTTATTAATCAGCTTCTAAGTTTGTTATATTTTTCTAATGCCTGGGTGCTATTTTATTTCTGGTTTTCGTTGTTTAAATATGAATGTGAATACAGCAGGAGATAGTTCCATTCACATTTGAAATAAACTTCTGAACAGTGCAATGAAGGTTAAAACACTCTTTAGCTCCATGGGAGTATTAGAGATAAAACAGGCATAGACTTCTTGTTTATATTGCCAGCTTTCCTGACTTTCTAATTGGCCTTGTAGATTCAAGATAAATCTGGTACATCAGGATGTTGGGAGAAACCTGAACAAACCCAAATGTGATTTTATTTGGCTCTGGCTTTACTTTCTGATGTTGACTTTGCTTTTTTCTTCAAGGAGCACTTTCTCAGATTGAAACAGTTGAAGGATGTACTCTCCTCATAGGTCCTCTGATGTCCAGAGGAAATACTGCAAAACACCCTTGTTACTATTGATAAGTTTAAGCTACATGAATGGGTCATGGAAAATCCAGTTGAAACAAAAAATAATAAATTGTTCCAGTGCTTACAGATACAACTAGCAATCTTTGTTCTTCATCACTGTGCTACCTAAATGTTATATATGGTGGTTTTACGTAGTTAAAGAAGAGTGAAAAAAATTCTCACTCCACTCAATTTTAAAACATATTTCAGAATTTACCTGTCTCATCTATTTTGTGCTTAGCCCTATGTCTTAAAGTGCACTCACTGCTTTAAGAGTGGATCAGCTCTAGAGATAGGGCCAACTTTGCAAGCCTCAAGCTTTTCAGTGCAGGAGTTTAAGTCCCCAACTCTCTGCCTGCACACTTTAAGTCTTTAAAATAACCTGTAATGCGGAGTCCAGAGTAATTATTTGTACTGCTCTGAGTTTATAGCAAACGGCGGAGCACTTTTGATTAAATAATGATTATGAACCCAGCCTTGGATGAACCAAAGATCACCATTGTGTCATCTTTGTACTGTTTGGAGTCACAAGTTTAATTAAGTGACAGTTTATGGCTCAAGTTTTAGGGGATGTATTTCTGCAACTTAATTTACATGCAATCAGGATTTTTAATACTCTCCCCTGCTAAATTGCTCTCAGACAAGTTCAAGACTGGCAGTACTGCAATGAAGCATCCTCCATTCCTGCACCAAGCTCAGAGCGAGCGGGGGCTTCTTCCATCCTGAGAGCACTTAAAAAATAGCAAAGGAAGACACTGAGGGTTGCCTCCCAACTTCATGTACATTATTAGTGAATGAAATGGGGGTAGCAAGTTGTTTACTTATTGATGCACTAAGGAAAGATTTCTTTTTTCCTTAGAACTCATTTGAAGGAAGAGCGTAGGGGAGGAAGATGCAATGGGAGGAATTTGGAGCAGACGAGCACTGCTGGGCTGGGGCATGGCAAGAACAATGGCCAGCCTGCAATGTAGACAAGTGCTCAGCAGAATCAAAGTCTGCCACCTCCTGTGAGTGTTGCTGTGAGGATGTTAGTAAGGGAGCTCAGCTAGATTGGTGATGGGAGTAGACAGAAAAAAAAATACATCAGTTAGTGAGAAATGAGTTGTTTTTTACCAGGAGATTGATGTAAGTTAGGATTTCAGAAAAGGTATGAAACTTTAGAAATAAAGAAAGCAACTGGAGGTGAAGTTACTAGCCTGTCATCTTTCTTCTTTCTTTATCCTATTTTCTTCTCATTCATCTGCCTTTTTTTTTTTATGGGGAAGGACAAACCAGGCCTGGACCATGGGAGGTGTTGGGTATGAAGTGCTCCCAGTTTGTTCTTAAAGGCATGTGGCACCTTCCTCAAATGTCTTTTCTTCTTTATTTTGAACAAAGCACAAAGACTGAATTCTGATTAGGTGTTCTAGATGTTTTTCTTTCTGGCTTCTCTGACCTCAGTCTCAACCAACCCCTTTTGCTCTTGGCCAATAAAAATAATTTCATGAACATCCCTTATAACTTATAGGAAGACCTTTTCATTTGAAAAATGTTTGTATTTTTTACTTTGGTGGACATCTTGGACTTTGGAAGTTTGGGAGGTATTTTTAGATGTTACTTGGTTCCACAGTAAGACGGGGCAACTTCTTTTATCCTCTCTTGCACTGAACTTCTGATAGCTCTGGAAGTGTTGGATGGCCTCTATGAATGCTGTGGATTGTCAGTGGTCTTTCCACCTGTATGGCATTTGCTTCTTCTGAAGAAGCCAACTAATCCCTATAAAAAGTAGCTAATTTTTATTTTATTGTGTTAATTGACCACTTAGCAACATGCAGATTAACATCTTCATGGCAGATTCTTGAGGCATTTGAGAACTAACTCATGTTTCACTGTTCTATTAACGCTCTACAAATTGTCTCTCCATTGGCTTATGACTGTTACATTATCCTTCATTTATCTGTATTATCCTGTATTGTTTTTTAATAACCTTAATTATCTAAATCCTTCTGTTTCTAATTATATCATCTGTTCAATGTAAATATGTCAGCTGTGAACTGGGGAATTTATTGGACTTTTACCTGTGTCCCTATGCTTCAAGACATGTCATCACTTTCTTTATTAACTTTCTGCTGTCAGCAGTGTAAGGTGTTTGACTCAGCCCTGAATTCTTCAACTCCTGCAGCCTATATTTTCCAAGTTTGTAAATCTGCTTGCTGTCACCTCTGAACAGTGAGCTTTTAACACTTTCTAGTATTTTTTCCCAGACACTGCTGTTGATGATTTATCCTAGTCTTCTAAGATCAAAACTTTTAACCTGTCCAAAATGGAATGGCTTTAACGGAAAAAAAAAAAAAAGTCCCAGCCTGTGTCAGCACAGTTTCCAAAAATCTTTTATAAGCTTTAGCTGCATCTTCAGAGCATGCAATGTCTCTGTGCAAAGACAACACACAGTTGCATTCCCCAATGGCACTGCTCACTGGGCAGGGCTGGGGGTCTCATCCTGGAACTGTTCCCCACTCTGGTCAACACACTGTGGTTTTTATAGTGTGTTTTGTAGTTTCTGTAGAAAACCATCTTGGTTTTTAACACGATCTTATGCTTTTCCCAATGTAAATTAATTTGTCTTTTCCAGCCTCTAATTACATAGCTTAGATGCATGCATTGTATATATGATGAGATTGAGCAAATCATATTTCCAGGCATCCTCTCTGTGATTTGGTTGGTTTTAAGCTTTTTTTGTATTTTAAATCATATCAAGATATCTGCTGCATCTTATGACACTTTCATACACACACGGTACACTTTGAGAGAAAAAGTGCTCTGTAAACTGTGTTGGATTATTTTGTTTTTCATATGAAAAGAAAAATGGGGAGTCTGTCTTCAAAATTCATGAAAATGCGTGTTTGTTTATCCTAAAGCCTGGAGAGGCTCATTCCATGTCATTCCTGTCTCTTGAGTAAAAATATTAGTCATTCTTAGGGCAAAAAGGTATTATTGACTTGAGTGATTAGAAAAAGCTCTTTCAGAATCAGTTTAGCTGATAAAGTACATAAATTCTTAGGTGGCTGGAGGCAAAAAAAGTAAAAGAAAACCAGTCAAGCACAACTTATGCTGCGTCCTTGGTGTGTTTGTATGTATTAGAAATCAAACTCTGTGGACCACGCATTAAATAATTACAATTTGTATGTATAAATAAATACTGCATACAGGTTACAAGCAAATTCCAAAGAAGGGGCTTATTCAGGAGTGTAAAGCATTGCTAGAAGTGATCATTGTCTTTTGGGTTTATCTCAACATAAATGTTGAAAACCATGTGCCAATTTGTGCACACATGGAGGGAGAAGTTAGGTTTGCGTTTGTTACATTTGGGGGGGAGGTGTTTTGTTTTTCTTCAAGTGGGGAAAGTTGTATTCATTCTGCTAATTAATTTCAGTGTTTTAGGATAAAAAATGTTATGTTTTTCTCACATAAGATAGTCTCATAGAACCAGGCACCATTTGTGTTGGACTCACAACATGGCATTTTTCAAGTGCTTGGCACTAAAGAGGATCATTTCCCATACTTTGTTCAAACACCTTTAGGGCGGAATACATTTAGAGCTGTGGATTTTAGCATTCTCCATTTAAGGATGATGCTTGTTAATATTATGTATTTTTTTCAGAAATATTTTTTTCTGACCATCACAGCATTGTTTAAGACTGAGATAATTGCTCTATCGAATATTCCTGCCCTCTGACAGTACACAGATAATAATGATGTAAATACATTCACCCTTCTGCCTCTCACAGTTTAGCTGTAATTTTAGAACATGATTTTATGTATCTCTTTGGGAATTTCAGTTAGAAGAGGCAGCACCACTCAGTCTTTGGCAGGACTTGGGACTGCACCATACTAAACCTTGTCGGTTCAAAACAACTGAAAGGTTGGCATAATCCCTGAATAATTGACATTGTTAAGATTCTGTGGAAATGACACCATAACAGGCAACACCCTTTAGTTTGTGTACTGGTCTTAATTCATGCATCTGCACTACAGCATATCTTACAAAGCTGACCTTTTCATGTAACTGTGGTAGCTTCATCAATGACTTGCATTATATGCTGGCTGGGAAGATCTGTACAGCACCATTGCACTAAAAGCATGAATCTGCCACACAGATGAATGTTTTAACTGGAAGGAAAACATCAGAGTTGTGGGGAAACCTGAAAAATGTTAGCAAGCAGATAACAATGATATCAAGCTTGTAATTAGCTGTACTGTGGGCTAATGCAACATTTTTCCTAGTCCCAGGTGCTTTCAGTTGGAAACCAGGTGAAGAGATGTCTTTGTATCCCTGAGAAGTCTCTATTTTCTCTATGTAATAATATTTTGGTTTGACTGTCTTGACCTTCCAGCTAAAAATCAAGTTTCACTGTCATCAGTGAATTTTCTGAGCAGAGGATACGAAGAGGATAAAGGTGTAAATTTATGTTTGCAAACTTATTGTGAGATTATGTTACCTCCTTCATGTCTCTTTGTTCAACTTATGTTGTTATTTTAGCCCAAAAAAGGCCAAAGATCATCAACGAAAGTGCATGTAGAGTAAAGCTGCTCCTGTAAAATTGATGATCCGTCCAATTATTTATCTATAGAGGCTGCTGGGAAGAAACGCAACTATCTCAGTTCTCAGACCCCTCTGCTAGGTTGAACTTCATGGCTGAAGGTTTAATCCCTAAGTGTCATATCAACAATTCATTCTGTGATATTCTGGCTGACATGCTCTCCTTCCTTATTTATTGATGTCTTCAGTCATCGACAATGAGAGGAAAATACACTATTCGTCAAAGTGACGGTGTTTTACCCTCACTTACAGTTGATGCTGCTGTCACATTGATGGTTGGAAAATAAACTCAATCATTATAAAAAGCTAAAACTGTGAACTTGCCAGTGACAGGAGGAAGATGAAAAAAAAATATACAAACCCACAGTAACTTGCTTAAAAATTGGTGTAATAAAAATAAAACTATTTCCTACAAAGATATTTTTGAGCTTTGTTCATGAGATACCAAACCATTTTAGCCATGGATTTTATACTTATTCCTTTGAAGGAGGACCTGCACCTCAGAGTCCTTTATGTTTGCAAACATACATGTAATTTTTAGCTCTAAATACACTTTTTATCATTTCACCTCATGCTACTAGGTTAGTAATTTGTTGATTATTCCCCCTTTCTTTTAAGAGATTTTGCTTTGTTTTTTTCTCCCCTGGATTATATTGAACACATATATCTGTTTGTGTATTACAGTATTTTGAGTGCTTTAATGAGGAAAAGCTCAGTATAGTTCCATCCTGTAAGTCCTTTGACATGCAAGGGTAGGCAAGGCTCTCGTGAATCGTTTTCTGAAGCTGCCATTTGTGTAACTGCACTGCACTGTGCAGCCTTTTTAACTCCAAGCCCATGTATCTTACCACATTTCACCTTTGGGAGGCATTGTATATACAGTTAAAAGTAAAGAGCAGCGAGCCAAGAGGGACAAGATAGCATAATGAGGATGTCAATTTGTGGTCAGAGGAAATATTTATCTTACTTGTACTATACTTGGCAACTGATAGAGAAATATATATGTAATGAATTTCCTCAGACTTTATCTGGCAGACTGTGTACCTTGTGTTAAATGGATTTAAAAATAACATTGCCTGTCTCAAACTTTTAAAGTTTGAAGCGATCCTGCTTTGGATTGTTCCTTGCAAATGGACTATATCTATTAAAAAAATAATCATAATCGTGTTTACTAACATATTGGTGAATTTTTAATGATCCATTTCTCAAGTCTCCCTGAATAATGACATTTTATGATCCTACTCACTCACTAGAACAAAAGCAAGGCTTTTTTATTTGTTGTTTAAGGGAAAAAAGCACCATGTTTTTGTAGTTTGACTCTTTTGGTTCATATCTCTGGTAAGCCTGCTAAGTACCCTAAATGAGTGCACAGAAATGCTGGTTGTCTCACACGTGCTGTGTGTCCTGAGGCAAAGCTACAGCTGCTTCAGCTCCTTCTGCCTGCTTCCCCATCTGTAAAATGGGGATGATTCAACTTCTTTTTCTCCTTCAGGGAAATACAGGGAGGGTTTCTTAATATTTCTATAGAGCTTTGAAGATTAAAATCTCTTCTCTATACTTGCTGCTAATATTTCAGTGTTAGAGAAGCATTTGATTGAAGCTGTTTGAAGAGTAAAGTTTTGGCATCTTGTGTTGTCTTTGTACCATATCTTGAGGCCTCTCCACTATAATTTTGCAACCTTTGGTTCAGCGTAAGCTGCGGAAGGAAACAACCCCTGTGTAAACAAACGGTGATGACTATAAATTAATGTCTCTGTCTGCTGTTGAAAACATCAGGAGATTACAGCCTATCTCTAAGCCAGCCAGAAACAGTCCATGGTGGAGCAAAGCAGGCACCAGTAACTGGGTGAGCCTGAAAAAGCTTTCATTTAAGCATCAATGGTAAATGCTGAGAGGCACTGAGAGAGGTTTTCTTCTAATATGACTTCTGTGTCCTTAGATGTACAAGGATGGCTGGTGTTTTAGCAAAGGCTTACTGACTTCCTTGGGCTTTAAGAGTAGATGGGAAGTGTGAGCACCCAGCATCTAGAGCAAGTCTGAAAGTCTTGTTGCCTTTGTTTCACAGATCAAAGGTCAGCATCAATTCCCACAGCCTAGACAATCTCAAGAGACTGCAGAGGGGCAGCTTCTGGTTTGGTTTGCTTCTTCAGTTTTATGTTGTTTGAAAAACTTAAAATTTAATATAATTATGTATTCCTTCCTCTTTGCAGTTAGGAGGAGTGATTAGGCTACCACGTGTATTAAATGCTCTTGTTAGAATCTAACTTGGCATTTTAAGGCCTTGCAGTCACAAGCTGTATTTTTCATGATTTACATTTTCGTTTTTTAATGCAGAGCAGATTGGACAGGAGATGCTTGAAAACCTCAGCCATGACAGAGAGAAGATCCAGCGTGCTCGGGAAAGGGTAAGTTTGATAATAAGTGATTGCTGATTCTGCATTTTATTTGCATTGGGCAAGTTCTTTGTGCATGCAAAAATAATCCAGATGAGATATAATCACCATCTGCAGTGGAGAACTTACAAAGTGTCTTACATGGGCCCCATCCTGCCAAGTCTCTCTGATTGGGAATCACACTGTAGTCACCAAATCTGCTGTTGGAAGCAAATTTTCTGTCACTATCACAGTTAAGTCAGTGTTTTGTCTTTGAATGGTTTGTTTTTTTGTTGGACTGTCAGTTCCAATGACTTATTGGGCTTCCTATGAAACAGTTCAGTATCATAAGTGAGCTTCTAATAGTTGAGCAGCTTTACTCTTTGTAGCTGCAGATGCAAATAACAGCCCCCAGGCAGGTCTGTGTGAGGAGCAGGTAGTGCTGCTCAGTCTCTGCAGCCGAGGTGACATCCCTGTGTCACTTCTGGCTCATGGGGCCTCCGTGGGGATCAGCCCCACTATGCAGAGTTAATGGAGCTGCTCAGAAGCCCATCCCATCCAATGTGTACAAATTCTCTGAACTTGCATTGGGAGCCCAGCCTCTCTGTCTCTGCTTTCTGCTCACAGAGCCAGGACTTTCTGTCCATGACATGTTGTTCAGATACTTTCCCAAGTGCCCAATTTTTCCAAAGCCAGGTTCTCCCAGACATCTCTTAACTGACCAGTGGCACTTTAAAAAAACTCCCAGGGAGTTTTTCACTTGGATAGCTTTGATTAGTAAAGCTTCCTGTAATAGAATTAATGAGGCATTTTCTGCCAGTGTACCAGTTGCTTTCTGAAGTGCTGGGCATTAGGTACTTTAGAATATTAAATATAGCCAGATCACGAAATGTAACTAAGAATTGTGAGGATAGACCAAGTTTTGTTCTGGCAACTTGGTGTCTTATTTCACCTCCACTCCTTACATCCCCAGTGACTGCTGAGAATGAAATGCTTTTGTGTTTCTAGCTGGACAAATAAAACCTAGGTAATGGAGATGAATGCCATGTATTCCTTTCTGCTGATCCTGTATATCCCAGGGATGTAGTTCTGATCACTCAATGTACACATGGTTCATAACATAACTTTTCCTTTTCATTGCTTTCCACCTGAGGAGCAAATTTCTTTGATGGCAAAACCTGTAAGATGCAAAGAGCAAGATTAAAAATAAGAGTTATATTGTAGGAAAGTGCAGTACATACACACTCCACCACAGTGCAGTAAAAAAACCTCTTGTCATAATGGAAGATCTCAAATTCCAAGTTTTTTATCAGAAGCCACTTAAAATATTTTCTTTAGGGAATTCAGAAAAGTTCTCTAGTGGAGGCACATGGGTGGACCTGTTCCAGCTGCCTATATACACTCAGATGAATATTTAGGGGTTATCTTGGATAATTTGCCTTGTTTCCCATTATCTGGAGATTTTGAAAGACCAGAATAGAGAGTGCTTTATCAATGCATTATAGATTTACATTAAATACATGGAGTACTTATTATTTTATCAACCAGGGAATAAACTTGTCTTCTGGAATGAAACTGTCAACTTGAGTAGGATGATCAGCTTTAACAGTTCAATGTTGTGAAAATTAGGAAGATTTTTTTTAATAAGCAAAATGTAAATAAGTTAACGTCTCAATGGTTTGGTTAAATGTACATATATGAATTTTCCTGTCTATGGAATAAAACTCCTATTTTCTTCTGAAGGCAAAGAGAAGGAATAAAAGCTCTGCTATAAGTCAGATAGGTTAACTGGACTATACAGGGCATTAAAAGATGCAACATTTTTTTGGAAAACCTCAAAATTTGTCTAAGGCAGACAAGATACCAATGTCAGCATCTTGTTCATCTTCCTGCTTTCTTATTATTATTCTTAATATTATTTTTAAACACCATGTAGATTTTTCATTGCTAATATCAAAGCCTGTTTCAAAATGTTTTCACTGCAGCAGTTCTGTGAAACATACTCTGTTTAAGAGGTCCACATTCCACCAGTTCCATTCCACACTTCTGTGGCGTTCTGGTATTGATAAAGAAATGGTGAAAGAACTGCAATCAGTTGATTCAGTTTTAAATAAAAACAAACTTACAGTTTGAAACTCTTCATGTGTTATTTTTTTTTTCTGCCAGAGCAGGAAGAAAAGGTGTTTTCTTAGCATTCTCTTGGGAGGTAGCTAGAGATCTTCCAACTATGTGTGTACGTGTTTGTTTCTTTTTTAATGTTTCTTTTGCTTATTTTGTGGGTTTTTTATTACCATAAAAACATGAGGTCGTCTTGCTTAGAGGAGTTTGTCAAACCTCTAAGATTCAGCTTCCCCTTCCTAACTATCAGCACTGATTCTAGCTGTCAGGTAGAATCCTGCAGCAAGAGAGGAAAGTTAGGATCAAACATTTAATGGTAAAAAGGAGAGCGCTACTTTTCTGTGAAAAGGGAGGAGAAGCCCCAAGTGTTAAATGCATCTTTATGAATAATAAAAGACCAATGTAAAGCATACATTTGTACTTCAGAATCCCTTCTAGCATAGATAAGAACTTGGCTTTTTAATGAGCCTTTTAAAAATTATTGTGACGTTTTTTCTTCTGTTACTTGTGTCAAACCAGGCTAAACTGCTTTTCTGGAGCTTGAATTGTCTAGATGAATCAGGAAAAAATGAGGGAATGGCCTCCCTGGAATATAATACTCATCTTTGTTCCATCATAGCACATAATTACAGAGATCTGAGAGTTAGTGCAAGCTTTCCCACTGAATATGATATTGCTAAGAGCAAGACTTGATTGGTGTTATCCAGTCTCAGCTTCTACTTGGTATTTTCTTAATAGCTTTTAGAAGAATAAGGAGGAAATTTATGCAAAAAGGTTATGTGACACTGATTGTCACATCACCTACTGATTTCAGTAATAAGCATTAATTTTGGCAGGAAATATTTACTGTACTGTGCTCCAGAATAGAGACTGGGTTTAATATTGCTGCTGTTCAAATATTCAAGATATAATAGTGGTTTGTTATGGTGAAGGTGATTTGTTATTGGAAGACTGCCACTCTCCTTGGCAGTGTTACTGTTTGCATTTTGTCTACTGCAACAAAGTTCTTTCAGTGAGAAGTCAAAGACTCAGGTAATCCTTTCAATGTGATTTGATAATGAAGAGGGAAATATTCAGCTATCATGGGGAGAAGAATGTTTTTATGTATGTACACACAGCTGTGTTTTGGGGCGTGTTAGAAACAGTGGTCCCTGCTATTTCATAACTGAAATAGTAATAATCATTATGAGCAATAAGAGGACTATTCTTCCTGTAGTCTTCTAATTTCTAGATTTCCTTTTGTGGAACACTAATAAACGCAAAAAGAGAAGGGACATTTTAATCCCTTTTAAAAAGCAATAGAATTAAACATGAAGTTCATTTGTTTCATAACTTTTCATCTACTCTATTTAATTTTTTACCTATTTTGCAATATTTTTGGAAGTGGTAGAACAAGACAGCTAATGAGGTGTAGCTGTACACTGTAGGTTTCCTTTGTCCTAATAAACTACAAAAATGGTAATTTCAGTGGGTGGGAGCTCCTTACATGAAAAAAACCCACTATATATATACTGTACAGCTGTTCCTTCTGTACATGTACATATGCTATAAATGCTATTCACAAAGCATTTGAGCACCCAGGCCAGAGGTGGCTGCTGTAAGGTCAGTACAAGTTTTGTATTTAAGGGCCAGTATAGACATATTTCTTTTATACAGAATTGCTAAAAGGATATATTTTGTATTTCTGTTTCTGTCTTTGAAAAACAGTGATAGAAAGATGTGTTTTTCTTTTCATAAAACTTCAGGAACACAGCACATGGCTGTCTTGTCATCCCTTGATCCTTTCACTAATGTACACAAACAGTACACATACGTGTGGGAATTATGGATTCTAATGTATAGAGCAACCTACAACCCTTTATTTGTAACGCTTTTGCTCTTTATCCTGACTCACCTTTCTTGCCTCAATGACATACCTTCCCTGGGTTTCATATTTATGTAATTGAGAACAGGACAAAATATTTTTAAATTTCAGAGCTTTGGTGGTTTTATGAACTTGTGTGCTAAACCTGAAGCTAACTGACTCAGGTGGCTGTAGAAACACCTGTCCTTTGTACAGAATGGGATATGTGTTCCTTTTACCTTTAATGAGACTCTTTTCTTCCCAGCTTAGAGAAACAGATGCAAACCTGGGGAAGAGTTCCAGGATTTTGACGGGAATGTTGCGAAGGTAAGGCCAAGGTAGGGACATTCCTGGTCTTTCTTTTCTTCTACTCTGCCTCTGTGCCTTTATTTTCAATTTTGCTTCAACCTCAACGTTTTGCTGCTGTACCTGACTTTTTTTTACCCAGGCTGCTATGTAGAATGTCTTTGGATAATGGAAGGCTTTGTTATGCCTATGGAAAGAGTTTTCTGTAGCCTGAAGGAGAACCCTTGTGTAATGATTTCTCATCTTTGTTTCTTTGTATTTGTTTGTGGGGTTTTGTATGTGTGTTCTAAAATTAAGATTTTTGAGTTGTTTCCTTGTGTTTCTTATTCTTCAGTGATTTTGGTGTTTTGAGGGGTTTTTTGCCTGTTGAAATGAGAAAGTTGGTAAATGTTTTAGGGTGGCATAAATTTATGTGCAGAGAAAAGGTTAAAATTATCAATTCTGCCTAAATGGATGGGGCAGACACATTGCCAGCCCTTGAGATTTTAGCATGTTTCTTCCACACTTTCAATGTTAAGAAAATTGTCCCTGGGATCAAAATGAAGTGAAATGAAAAGGAAAAGTGTGCAATGTCCTAAAACTCTATGTGGGACTGAAGAGAGTTGTCCACTGAATGCTACTCCCCTTAAATTGGCATCAGTGCATTCTCAGACAGATTTTTTTTAATTAGTGGCACCTCTGGATATGTGTTCTTTACCCAGTGAAACAGCACCTGAGCTTCTCTGTGATGTCTGTATTTCTGTACATACTCAGCTTCCTAAAGAAGAAAAGCATCCCTCTAATAAGTGGTGCTGGATGCTAAGAAAGCACAATTTTAAAGGAGTTTAGTGCATCCTCTGAAGAGTTCAGTCTGAAATTACCCTTGCCACAGGCTTTTATGTTGTGTGTTTGCTTAATGCACTTGGCTTATTTAAAAAAAAAAAAAAGAAAAAGGAAATAAGGAGGAGAAAATTTTAGCAGAGTTGTTGATTTGTTACTTGGCTTAGGAAATGTGAAACATGGAATTTTATAAGTTGTTCTTTAACACGAGCTCTATTTCTCTGTAAGTCTCCTCAGAAATATACCTTTGTTACTTCTTTGTATACCAAATTGATAAAGGTTAAAGTGACTGAACCTGATGCCTTCATTCCACTGATTTCTTACAATTCCAACTCCAAAATGTAGCATATAAAATTCTCTGATTAAGAGTAATATGTAAATGACACAAGCTAAATTCAAAATCCATGGAGGAAGGAAGTGGCAATTGAAAGGGATGGTTCAGTGACTGTAGACAATCAAAATAAACTATAAAAAAATGAAGGAAAAGAAAAGACACCAACCAAACCCAAGTCTCCCCTGGAAGGGCTCTGCGACATGAGCTGTAACGAATATTCTGCATATGTCTCCATTTTGTCAAATCTCATTAAAGGGGTTTCTTGCTTTATGTCAATTGAGCTGTCCAAAAATCATTCATCATTTTAGTGTAAAAAACATCATGCAGTTATTTAAATAATATCATATTAATGTTAAAGTTCAGCTGTCATTTAATAGTATGGCTTAATCAGACATAGCATTTAGGAAAAATAGTTTTTTCGGGCTTTACTTGGCTTTCAGGTTGGCAGATTTAAATAAGGATTTATGGGTTTCTAAACCAATGTATTCTTTCCGTGTTTATGCTTGAGGTACCCCAGCCTTTTTTGTAGCACCCTGTAGTCTGTTATTTTCAATAAAATAAAGTATCTCCTCATATTGTGTTTGAATACATTTGCAAGTAATTTGGAGAAGCTGAAACAAAAACATATGTTATAACCTTTGACTTTGTTTTGTGTTTGGGAATCACAGTTAGGAGTCCTAGTTTATAAGTGTTCCATAAACCAAATGAAAAATAGGATCTTTCTGAGATATACTTGGGTTTTTCTTTTCAGACAAAAGGATTATGTAGTTGAACACCATGGTGGCATGTTTCTATGTGTCAGAAAGGCACTGGATTTCCTTTTTCTTCAACAAAAGTGCTCAGCTGAGTCACCTATCTAGATGAAAGTCAGGTTAGGATTTAAGCTCAGGTCAGGTAAATGTGCCAAAAGCAATGCCAGCATAGAAGCAACTTTCACTAGAAAATTCTCAGGATGTTGTTTGAAACCACATAATTTATAGACCTACAGTGAATTTGTTTGTGACTGTTTGATAGAAGGGTCTAGCATTATCCCAGCCTCAGCATCACCCCAATTTTTTTAGTTACAAGAATAATTATGAAGTACAGACCCCAAGAAATCAGCATGCATTAGATAAATACAACTGCAAGAAATATAATTAGCACAGTTGTGTCCTAATTTCTGCATACGTCAGTACACACCACACAATGTTTTACATAACTGTTGGAACCAATAAAATAAAACACTGGAGGACCATTCTCCACATCAACGTTATACAGAAAAGGTAATGTTAAATTAAACATTGCCCAGTGTAGTGGCTGTTCCCACAATATATATTTGCTGATATGCTTGAAGTCATATGCCATGCTAACACCTTGTGCTGCAAATGAATGCCTAACTCCTTCTAATTTTACTGTCTGGGAAAGGTAGAGCAGCATCTCTTTTGAATCTGGCTGAATATATTAAGAGATCAGGTATTTGGATAGCTAGAGGGCTGAATTACTGCCTTTTGTATGACCTAAATTCCCTGGCCACGTGTTTGTGCATGAAATGTTCTGGAGATGGGGAATAAAAGCAGAGACAGATTTTGTAGGTTGCCATAGCTCACTAAGGAAATCAGTGGCACAGTAGGGACAGGTCTTCCTATCCCAGTTTGCTGCTCTAGCAATAAGGTACCAGCCTTATGTATTGGAATTTGTTGTCTCATAATATTTTGGGTATGAGAGTAAGAGTATTTTTGTAATAAGTGTTTTTAAATATTGTCACATACAAATGACCTATACATTCATGACCTTTTTTTTTTTCTGTAGCAGCTACTTAGGTTCTACTAAATTCATACATTCCTCTTATGGCATGGCATTACTAGGATCAGGGGGAATGTCTTCAAACTGAGAGTATGTTTAAATTAGATATTAGGAAGAAGTTCTTTATTGTGAGTGTGGTGAGGCACTGGAATGGGTTGTCTCAGGACTTTATCCCTTGGTCTGTACCCTAGTGTGAATAGGGGAGTGCACAGTGTGCTAGAAAGAAGTAGAAAATAATGTGTTATGGAATATCTTCAGGGTTTTGCCCATATCCTAAGCCAATAGCCAGAAAAGCTTATAAGAAAAAAATTTGGAAAGTCTCCAAGCCACACACAGCCCAGTGGGAAACAAACAAACCTAAAAGTAACCAGATAAAAATTTCAGTAGATTTGAATCTTTTTTCAATTAGCAGATATGTTCTGTCTATCCCCTTCAAATTGCATGAAAATATTTTAGAAGAATAGCTGCTGCACTCAGAACAACTTTTTATCCTGTCTGGTTCACCAGGAAATTTTTGTGTCAAAAGTATTCTTTTAATCTTCCGATTTCAGTGTTCTGGATTATTATCAATTGTGTTTTGAGAAGCTTATGAACACATCTGCATTTATAAAAGAGACCTGTAAAATTTGTTTCCCAACAGGACAGAGACACTGCCTGTGCCTGGTAGCAATGAGGCAGTCAGGGTTCAGTTCAGCTCTCAGGTAATGTTATGTGAGTTGCCAACAGCTGCATGAGCAATGTGGCTGCAGTCAGAAATGGAATGAGAGTTCTGGTGAAGCTTCTTCACTCTTCCCAGGAAAATTCTGGGAGTCCTGCTTCTTGCATCACTGCTAGTCAAAGTTTGTTCTACGTTTGAGCTCCAGGATATTTCAGAACTTGCACTTATTTTTCAACATTTCACAGCACTGTAGGACAATTTAGGATGGAAGGGACTTCTAGAGGTCATGTGGTCTAACCTCCTGTTCCAGGCAAGTCTCTTTAGAATAGGTTGCTCAGACTTTTCTCCAGTCACATTTCAAACACATCCAAGGCCAGAGATATCAATGCCTCTGAGCAATCTGTTCCAGTAGCAGCTGAAATAAGCAAATTCTCAAGGTGTCTCACTGAAATCTCCCAGCACCCAACTTGTGTCCATTGCCTCTGGTCCTAAGCAGAAGTGATTTACAACGTGACTTTTGGAATTGGCCTTCAGAGTTTGGGCCTGGATTGAAGTGTTTTTTTCTGGCAGTTCTCATGCAGCTTCAGCAGTGGTGGTGGTGTGGTCATTGGGCTGAGGGGACACTCAGTGTGGGGCAGTTCTTTAAGCAGAGCATGGGCTGTGCCTCCACCACTGACCTGGGCTGTGACCATTCAGCAGTGGATGCACAGGACTTCTTTATTGCTTTCTTTTGCTTGCAGAGTTGTGCAAAGTTAAGGATGTCTGTTCTGCCTCCTTGCTTGGCTACAGAGCCCACATTTGCATATATTGAGAACAGCAGCAGGGACAGTCATGTCCCTGTGGACACAAACCCCAACAAAGAGTGAGTGTTACCACTGCCTTTTTCCCTGTTTCCCTACCAGTCTGTGTTCCCATCCCCAAAAGTCCATGACAAAAACCTGATTTTCTTCTGAGCTAAAGCCTGTTTCAGTCATACTTGGCCATGGCTGTTGAGTCCCTGCAGTTTTCTGAAGGCAGGTCTTTGTATCACCAATCCAGAGTGGGATTTAACATACAGCTACATTTGCCTTGTTCTCATGCTAATAGAGGAGTTCCTCTTTCCAGGATATTTGGTCTCAAGCCAAAAGAAGTTTGAGTAGGAATTGTTTCAGCAACTTTTTTGTATGTATATTTCTATTTTTACTTCAAGATGTATTTCTACACTGGGAAATGATTGAAACAGTAAATCCTCAAGCAAAATGTCTGCTCCATGTTGAATATTTACAGCTGCAGCTGTTTGCTTCAGTGATTTAGACCTTGATTCAGGAGCGTATTTAAGCATATGGTTAACTTAAACCAGTGGAGGAATTCCTTAACTTGAGGGAGACTGAACAAGGGGGAGAATAAGTGGCAGAATGATTCTGGCTCATCTCTTGGGGCAACACAGTTTTTATTGTGCTCCTTGCAAACCATGTCCTTAATATTTCTGTTGTTAACTGGAAGCTGTAAAATATGCATAGGGTATTTTAGTGCTTGTAACTGTCATTTGTAATAACTTCTTTTATCATTTTCCTGAGTTTTAAGCATTTAATGTCGTTACTTGATTCTTATGTTATTGTACATTTGTGTTTTGTTATGCAGCTAACCTTTATCAATTATGAAGTGTTGAATCTTTTCAGAAGGAAACTGATAAGCTCTGTGGTGCTGTTAATCACAATCTAGTCCTTGGATGAGGAACATACTGCTTGTTATTCCAGATTAAACCTTGGCATTAATTAGTACCTAGTTGTTCCTTGCTTTGTCTCTGACTTTAAAAAGAAACCTTGTTTCTTTGTCGAAGTGATGGACAAAACATCTGGAAAACATAAATGTGTCATCAGCAAAATTCCCAAGGGTGAGCATTCTTCATCATTAGGAGTCCAACCAAAAAACAGGAAATGTACCTCTAGGTCTCAACAGCAAATATTTTAAAATAATATGGGACAATGTGGATTCCCTGTCCTTAGTTTAAGTATGGTGTAATCTGATGCATGTAAGATGCATTTCTTATTTTTAATAATCAATGGAACAACATTTTCTAAACATTACTTGTCTTTCTTAGACAGTGTTATATGTGTACTGTTTCCACAATACTTTTGAAAAATCTTGCCCCACTTTCATTCAGTGTTAGAAATACTGTTCAGTTCATGCACCATGGAGGGTGCAGAAGTCTTTTGAGCTGCTATTTAACCAGCAGCCATCAGTGTACTTGGAGAGTTCCAGGCCACAGGTACTGAATGCCTTACAGAAAGGGACCAATTTCAACATTGCAGGCATGTAGCTGGGATTAGTTTAATGCCACCGTAGCCTTTGCAAACCTTCATCTCTAACAACCTAAGTGATACAGAGTTAAGTTTTCTTCAAACCTGGAAGAAAAAAGGAACATCACGATTGATCTTTACATCTAGTAACTTAAATGCATAGGATAAAATAGGCCAGTGTTTTAATCTCCTTGTGCCCAGGCAGCTTTAGAAGAGGATGTCCCTCATTCAGTGTGGTATGAGCATTTATATGTGGTAGCATTGTTTTATTTTTCAGATTGTTGGAATGCTTTATCTACATTTCAGGCTGCCTACACTATCTCCATTATGAGCAGGGTTCTCAGCATTCTTCAGACCACATTTCTAATTCTCTTTTTCCATTCCTATTTGAAGTGTACAATGGTCTTTGTTCTGTCCTCTCCATTCCCTCTTTTCTGTCATCTGGAATTGCTATCTCATTTGCTCCCCTTCTGACTACTCGTGTCCAGCTGAACAGCTGGAAAGAACATTAACACACAGTTGTGTTTCTGCAGGAAAGCAGGATCCCAGTGGATAATTATCCTAGCTAGTCCTGCACCACATATACCAACAATGGAAAGCATCGTGATAGGTTAGGTATCATGTAACCCTTTGTGGTTGTTTTCTGCACTGGGATTTGTTGCCTACCATTAAGCAGCTAGAGCCTAAAAAGGTTCAGAGTGTCATGAGTGAAACAAAAGGCATTTCACAGCCAGCATTGTCATTTCTGAACCACAGCAGGTACCCCACGACATGCTTCCATGAGAAGCCATGTCTTACATCAGCATAAGCAGTGCAGGGCTTTCCTGCAGTACTTACAAGGATTCCAGTAGGATGAGTTCTCTCTGATGTGATGTTCAGGGATAGTGAAGGTAGTAAACATGTTTTGAATATGGTACGATTGTTTATGTGAAGGAGAGAAGCTGTTAGCAAAAGCTGGCATTGGTAATTGCTGAAGTAGTTGGAGACAACTTTTCAGAAATCAATTAAGTCGAACTCTTTAAGGCCAGTAGTGGATTAGGGATCATGGTCTTGACACCACTCACACTATAACTGTGAAAGAACAATATAGGTTGGATTTTACACGTTTCATTTACTGCAGAGTGTTTAAGCCATAAATTCCTGAATGTAACATTTTCTGAATACAAGATATGTATGATATCTTGCCACTGGGTCACTTCATTGTAATCCATATATTTACCAAAGGAAACAGAACCAGCTTGGAAGTGATTTCAGAAAAGTTCATCCCTTTGTATTAAGGCAGGATTGACTGACCCTGTTTTAATCCTGACAGATACTTGTTTGACGTGTTCTCCACTGGTCTACATCCCCCATCTCCTCAATCAGACATTTACAAATTTTCCCTAATGTTCAGCCCAAATCCTTTTTCCTGGGTAGACAGAGAAGTTTAATGTTAGGGTCCATGTGAGGAGATTTCTGGTGACTTGTGCTGTGGAAAAAAATTTCTGCTCAACTTTTCAAGAATTAGAGAACATAAATAAGAATGTACAGAATTAAATGACAGTTTCTAGTTTTCATCAAGCCAAGCCTTTTGATGGGATACAGAAATGTAAAAATAGAGGAGTTGGATGTTGTTCAAATAGGCAAATCCTGGAAGCTCAGCCTCTCCAAACAGTAGCTTCATGTGTAGGTGTGATGGAGCTTTGCAAACAGAAACACCAAAATTAAATCATTCTCATAAAGTTGCTTATCTGGAGTAAAACTAGACTGTATACTACACTGACTGAAAGCAACATTTACAACCCAAAATTACAAAATACCAAGATTTAACTTTTTTGGTGGCACTTCTAAACGCTTAAAGAAAAAGACAGTAATTGTGTCAAAACCCCATTATTTTAACTCATTTCTCCCACCCTTGCCCATAGACACACCAGTATTTTGGACAGAGATAGTGTTTGAAAACAAATGGAGGAATGCAAGTTGATTTGCCTCATCTTCTGTCAGGTAAAAAACCTGCTTTGTGCATTCTGAGTATGATTTCCAGTGGCACTTGTCACTTCTCTTGCCACACATGATTAAAATTGTTGGCTTTTAATAAAAGCAAAGTTAATTTGGCTTTCCAGCATGTGGTGGCTTTCCAGCATCCATATGTGATTCTGATTGCACACTAAGAGCTTTATCTTTAAGAAAACAATGAAGTCATCAAGCTGATTTAAAACTGCTATGACATCAGAATCTTGTTCTTATTATCTAGTCTTTTAGACTAGATGATTTTCAGTCTAGCTCATAGTGGCAGGTCAGACTTCTGGCTGTGCTTAAGAGGCATAAGAGATTAAGGGACCAGCAACTGGGAAAGGGAAAACTCAGCTGAATACAATTTTTGTTCAAGTCAGTCAATGATGTTCTGCCATAGAACCCAGGACCTGAACCTGCAAGTCATAGCTGTGTGAGTAGTTTGCTCGTCTGTAGCCCTAATGTAAAACAAGGAACCCCTTTAGTTTGAGCAAAGCTTGGTTGGGGTGGGGTGGGTGGTGTTTTGTAGTTGCTCTTACTATTGTAGTTTTGCAAAGAAGGCCATAAATTATGACTTTGGGGGATCACTCAGATTTTGATGCAGATAAATTAGTGCTGCTGTGGGACAATACCTAAACTGAGGAAGAATTTCTATCCCTGGTGGCATGTAATGTGTTGCACTGGACCTTTAAAACTCTGCAGAAGAAACGTTCACACAAGACTAACCTGCTGAGCAGCTCTCTGAAGAATAAAAAAGTCATGAATGAGAAAGTGGCCATACAGTGAGAGATTGTTTAGTCTACTTTGTGATAGGAAGGATGAAAATTTTCTAATTCTGACTGGCTCTTTAACTAATATGGAAGATCCAACGCAAGCCATTGTATGGTTCTCTGACTTAAATCTAATCAAGAAGGCAAAGAAAAGTCAAAGTGGAAATTGAGAAAAATGAGAAAGACAGAGAAGAACTATTTTGCCATAAATACTGTTATTTTTGTTCACTGCAACCTTTGTGTAGCTCGAAAGTAGTTTTTGCAGGACCTCACTGCGTAGCATTTATTACCTCAGAGCTCTTGTTTAGCTTGGAATTTGCTGTATTAACCAAAGTGTAACCCAGAAGGTTTTTGTAACATCTGTGAGTCAGAGCAAAGTCTTCATGTTTTCTTTTACTTATTTAGTAGATCTACTGATAGTTTAAGATTGCAACACTAATTTTTTTTTTTTGAAAAAACAGTTGCATCTTCAAATTATTTTTCCACCAACTCCCCACCTTCCTCCTGATAAAAATGCTTGTGCAAGTGAAAAAAAACCCCACTGTTGTTTCTCTGACATGCTTATCATGGTCACAAATAATGTGTTTAAATAGGGAATTGTTTGAGAAACATGATTCTGAGTGTGTCCAATCTTGCCTGGATGTTGGGAAGCATATGGTCTACTTTATCCATGCCAAGAAACTTCCTTGCTACTTTCTGTCACCGTTGTATTTTTTAGTTGCAGTTTTCAGCATGAATGGCACACACGTGTTGATTGTGAAGGTAGCATTCTTTCAGTACAGCCTTAAGCTAATTACTCTTAGTGGCAGAGGGGCTTTGTAGCTCATTTGTGAACAGCTATTTATGCTACTACACCAGTACAAAGCAATGTTTCACATTACCAGTTTACCAGACTATTACACCATTGTGTTTTAATCCACTGTAGGTGGATGGAGAATATGAGCCATCTGTTTTATTTAATGATATAATCAGTAAACAATATATGCACTTTACACATTTGGTCATTAAAGATGCCCATATTGTTGGGCCCTGTATTTACATTGTAAATTGGTGTATTCACACATCGGCTTGTTCTGGTGTCAAAGGCTTGCTGTGTTCATAAGCTGGTACAAAGCAAGCTCAGTAACTGCTCAAACCCAGTGCAGGTGGTCGAGCTAGTTGCCACACAGATCAAAAGTCAAACAACTGTGAATCTTCCTTTGAAAAGGCATTTAGAGAGACAAGGCTGGTCTTATCTTCACAAACAAGAAAGAGTTATAGATATACATCATGAAGTTATGAGAACAAAAGGGGGTTTTATAATCACTCTGCATCAGAAAATCCAGTACTGCAGACTTTTGTGAAGACATCTTTGAAATATAAAGGACATCTTATTGTCCTGCAATAAAAAAATTTAAAGGACTGAGTCTGAATTATTAAATATGAGATGGTTCTGTCATTTCCAAACTTTGGAGACAAGAAGTTGCTTTCTCTTACAGCTGATTTAATTTAATTTTATTTTCAGCATTGCTTAAGCAGAATGAAACAGGCAATAATCGCAAAGCCCAGTCTTATTCACGGGATAGAGGTGAATGGGTGTATTTGTGCTGGAAACAAAGGAAATCCATCGATATTTCAGTTTCCCTAAAGTATCCCTCATGAGCACCGAAAAATAACCACCAAAATACATTAAAAATTAATTTATGAGTAAAATCTTGTTTGCCAGCACGTTTGTAAGGAGGTGAAAGATCACACAGTCCTTTACTAAAACAGTAATGTTCATTTTAGTGCTTTACTTAACAACTTGTGCTGAAGATGCCCAGGATTGGAAATTGTTATTGGACAACTCAGTCTCGCTTCTCATTGTGTTTTATGAGGAAATAGAATTGGATTTATCACCACTTGAAGGCCTGGCTGGCATTCATGGCAGACAGGGAGGGGAAAGGATTTCGTATGGCTAAGAGTGAGTTGGCAGGTCCACAGAGCTGGAGGAGTCTTGACCTTCACACCACAGCTTGGTTTCTGTTCGTTTTGATTTCTGTCCTACGTAATGCAGATGTAATCAGAGACACTAGGAGTATACCCACTAACAAAGTCTGTGTGCTGAAATGTGTTCACTTTCCATTTACTCCTAGGGACTTCTATGAGGAAATAGCTTTCAAAGTCTTGAAATCTATTTCAAAGGCAAGCTAATTATATTATTGGGGGTTTTCTTAATCTTGAGGTATGAATAAAGAAGACTTTTTTACTCAGACTTTTTTATATTGGCATGAATTTTAGAGATAAAGTATTTTCAAGTGCATGAGCAAAGAGAAGAAAACATCTCATTTTATGAGCTATTATATGTATTTCAAAATATACAATATTTTCATTGTTAAAATATTTAAAATAATGAAAAAGACTCAGCTATAATTCTTCCTTTTATAGTCTTTTCATAGGTATTTCATGGAAGTTGAATATTAAGCATTGGCATGTTTCCATGGGCTTTGTGATGTATTGCCTTTTGATTTTGAGATATTGTGTAACTAACTTATTTCTAATCTTATAAAGGGCTTGAGATTGGGTTTTTGGTGCCTTTTTTGCCATCTCAATCCAGTAAAACAATCAGAAACTTGGCTACTGATATTTGATTCTTAGTTTTGTCCTGGGTCTATCTTGGGTAGCTGTGAACACATCTGTTTCTGTGCATCTCTAAAATGAGGATAATGTTCCATATCACAGCAAAGCATTCCAAGAGCAAATGCTCTTAATTGATCTGTGCATGGTCCTCACATGACCTGATGAGAGTTTGTGAATGATAGACTGACTGGTAGCAGTGCCCATCCTGATTTGGAGTCATGGCTTAAATCCATGGAGTCATGGATTTAAAAGGGGTGAAAGAGAAGCATGGGAAGAATTTAGACTAGAGGGGTGTGGAGTATCTGATTTCCCATAATACTCCATTAGCAAGTACATTCCTCATCTCCTCAGCTATTGAACACAGCTAGCTGGAAGAGAAGGTATCAATCCTTTGTTGTCCTCTTCAGATATAAATTTGAGGGCCATAGGTAGAAGCTCGTCTTATGTTGGGTGACATTTTTGGTTTGTTGCAGACTGAAAAGAGTGTTTGAATTGGTTCAACAAATAGAATTAACACATCCCTGGAGACATAATGATGAACTGTGTAGACAGAGAGAAGAGCAGTAATGTTAAATTTGATGCGCTAGCCCAGGCAACTTCTTCTGTCTCAATCTCTCCTTACTGCTTCTGTCAGAAATGATGTTCCTATAGTTTGCTGTGGACTGTGATGTATTATTTTTGGCTGCTGTCAACCTGCAATCAATCAGGACTTTACAAGCATCTGTTAAGTAGTTTAGGATTCCTCAGAGCAGAAACATTTCCTAACAAATGCAATGTTTTGTGACTACTATCACAGCACTGCTATTTATTTGTCAAAGGAGGTGTGGAGAAGAGACGTGTAGGTTCAGGGATGAAGGCAGGCAGTCTCTTCTTCTGGCCAAAATTACCTTTGTCACTATCCCCTCTCACCTGTGGAGGAAAAAAAAGAAACATAGTTTGGTACAGAACATGGATGGATGAAGCCATGGAGATACTCTGGGAATATATAAAAATTCTATTTGATGTAGTAACTTGATGACCAAAACCATACTAGTGGGCCTTTGAAATGCCAGTATTTTACTGCACAACTCCTGATTAAAAAGAAAATAAGAACATGGATTTCAATTGCATTTTGTTGAAATATGTACTGAACTGATTGTGGCCTTAGCTGTAAAGTCAGAAGAAAGGTTGGTAAACAGTTTGTGTATCAGGCACATGTTGAAAGCTGGAGTAGAATGAGGTCTGAATGTGGTATCTGGTAATGATGTGGTAGAGCATAATTTTCATGAAGAGTGTTTGTTGTAGAACATCTCTTGTGCTGATACACTTGGTTGGTCATATTTTCATTGCCATCTTTGAATAGTTGAATAATTAATAAAGCTCTACCAGCAAGGATTGAGAGAATCAAGCGCCTACAAGCCAGTTCCATCAGATGCTTCCTATTTGAGGAACCTAAGTGATCAAATGAGATGACCATTTATAATTCTTCATGCAAGGATTGCTCACAAAGAGGTTTTTTCTTAGTAAAATCCCAGAGTCCTCTTTGGAGTAAGATGGAGTATTTGGAATTATATTCAAATTTGATAATATTGAGGAAGTATTACTTTGGAAGAAACTACACAAACATTATTAGAAGTGCTCAAGATCCTTAGCAGTCAGCTAAAGAAATAGGGATCTCATCTCAGAGATGCTCATTGTAAATGGACAACACAGGTGGAGCAGGGAATGTTGAATAAACCCAGGCACTTTCGTCAGGCATTGATTTTTATATGCTCACAATTCTGTTCTTTGAAATCAGTTGAAGACTCTGTGCCCAAGTGCTTATTCTCTGAATCTGGGAGGAGGAGCAGGTGTTCAAGATACTAGAAAAGCTGTTTTATAAATGCAGAGACTAGCTTACAGTACAGTTTCTATTTTATCCTCATGCTCCACTGACCCAATTAAATACAGGTTTAATAGGAAAATATTATTGTGACTGAGCTGGGTAATAAAAATTGGTTGGGAGGGCTCTTAAACTTGGCCCTAAACTATTGAGTTCTGAGACTGACTTCAGTTTGAGACCCACTGTACCCTGCTTTCTTTGATCCAAACCCTGAAAATATGTATCATCATTTAAAGGAATGAATTGCTTTGTGAGGAGGGAGCCAAGAAGTGGCTCCAGAGAATGCCTTCCCACATGGAAAACCACCACCCCTGATTTGATGGCTTCCATGCTAATGCATCTTTCAAGGGGGCCTCTTCGTTCCACATTGTTACTTATTTGGCTCTTCTTTTCTTTCAGTCTTAATTGATATTAGCGTGGGGCTTGGGTATTTTTTCTCATAAAGTCATCTGGGGAATACTAGTTTATTGCATATTGTTGTGTTTGTCTAAAGACAATTGCACAAGCTTGAAACTTAATCCTTGTAATCTTTCCTACTCGGGAGAGCTTGAGATAAATACTGTTGTATGCTTGGTGGGAGTGGGTCTCAACTTTTTGATCATCCATGTCTAAATGTTGAGTAATACTTAAGGGAAAACGTTCTCAAAACATTCCTTAGATGATTATTAGATTATATTTTATGTTCGATAAAAACTGGAAAATTGTATAAATATTTGCTTAACATCCCACCCCTAAAGCCATCTATTTCTTTTCTGGCCTTCAACCCTCTTGCTCAGTGAAATGAGATCAGTCACTTTCTGTTTATAATCAGTTTCATTTTGCAGTTTTCCTGTGTGTGTAGTGCGATTCCTCACTGCAGAAGCATATTTAAATAATAAGTGGAGAATAAAGAAGAAGGAAGGGGAAAATGATTTTTAAAATATGTTCTAGTGTCTCCCGTATTTTAAAAGTAAACAAGAGCTACAATTATGCTGCATGCCTCTGGTGTGCTAATAACTAGTGTTATGAGAAATTTAAAAAAATACTTAGTCCTGCTTTTCTATAAATTGCTTGTCACATAGTAAGTTTATAGGTATTATGTTCCAGTGGCTACTGTTAAAATCAGCCTTTGGCAAAAGCAAACACGTGATTTCTTGTTCTTACAAGAGGAAATCGCTTTTGTGTCTTTGATACTACGTGGTGGTTCAAGTTTTCTGGAAAGAGCCAAGTTTTTCACGTAGACAGTAGTCAATACTCACATAGGTCAACTGTTTGGATGTTTCCTCTCATCTGAATTTTTCATTTTGGATCAATACAAAGAATCGGTCTCAATGTCACAGACTTCAAAATGAATTCTAGGTCATGTTTAGAGCTTGACTAGATGGGAGGAGGGGTTTGGAGTAACAGTGCATTAGGGGAGTAAACATCAGGGTCAGTAAATTAATTTAAAAGATTTTAGACATATCTCTGCACCAACCAGGATTGAAGCATTTCTGTTTTAAGGGCAAAATGGCTGATTTAGATGCAAGAAGGCCTGGAGTTTCTCTTGAGTCTTCTTTCTCTTCCACCATGTTTTTGCAATTAAATACTGGATGAAAATTATTTTTCCTTTCCTTTTGTTTTTTGTTTTGTTTTAAATGTGTTACTTTTTCCTTAATGTGTAACAGCTGATTTTTCCTCTGCTGGCTCACTGGGGCACAGAGACAAACCTCCTTTCAAGGAACAGAATTCCAACGTTGTTGTTGATTATTTTATTGGGAAACCATTTCTGTGGTAAGGCAGGCTCTTCATCTCCTTGATGGAGGGAAAAAAACTTGAGATAAAAGTGTTTTAGTCAAATGTACATCCTTTTTCTCTGTAATGTGGATGGACTCACAAAGGAAGTAGACATGGAGTCACGTGTGTCCTCAGCATACTCACAAAGGCCTGAATTTCAAGATAAGACAGCCTGTGACAGACACTCCTTTGGGAACACAAGTGTCCTTCTTCAGAGTGTGACCCATTTGTGGTGCTTTCCACAAAGTTGCACTTGAGATCTGCTGCTCCTGGTAGGAGAGAGATCTCTTTGTCCTTCTTTCTGGCTTACCCTATCTTATTTACCCAAAGTTTGAGTTGTGTTTCTTGCAGGAGTCTTGGGCTCCCTCTCCATCCCCTTCTGTGGTTTTCACAGGCTGTCATTTGGAGATGGTTTTGACGTCTTTTGACAAACATATTCACTTAGAATCACGATGTGGTTGCTCCGAAAAAAGGCGGCATTTCTTTTTTTCCTTCCTCTTCATGAACTGGAGACATAATGTGTAAAAGCTTGGTGTAAGCTCACAATAGCACTTTGTCCTCTTCCACATCGTTTACCAAATAACTACTGTTGTGGCAACAGCTGTAACCAAACATGGTGTCAGCTCTTTTTGCCATAACATGACTGGATGTCAATAATTTTAATATAATGTGAAACACACTCCCAAGCTGTGCAATGAGGCATCTGATTATTAGATTCCTTGAAATGTCATCTGAGTGGGTTTTTTGGTGGATTTTTTGTTGATTGATTTTTTTTGGTTGGTTTTGTTGGGTTTTATGGGTTTGGTTTTTTTTTTTTTTTTTGCATCAATTCAGGTCTCAGAACTGGACAGTGTTGTGATTAAAAGAAAAAGGACTGAAAACTCTCTCATTATAGTAAATATTTCCAAGAAAACTCTAACCCTGAAGCAGACAGCTCTGCTCTGCTTACAGAGACAGCAACAGCAAAGGCTCTGTGAAGGCTTTAAGGGGTGGAGGTTATAATTGTGTCTCCCAGTTGTTTGCTGCTCTTTACTGCAGCACTTTCTCCAGTGACAGTAAATGGTATTTATTTTTAGTCTTCTTTTTCTGAACTACTTATAAAAAGTGAAAGGTAGGAACCTGGTGAAGCATTTGTTTTTAATACATTACTTGCATTGTGCTCGAAAGAATGATATTCAATGTTCATATTAATGATTGAAGCATTAGCATTTAATTGTGTAAAGCAATTAAAAAGCTCAGCATTACTAGTTCTTGGGCTGAGTCCATTAATACAGCAAGCAAGTAAGAAGTTGAACAAGGTCATAAATGTTCTGTGTGCAAAGAGCACCTAACTTTTTTTTTTTGAGCCTCTAAGAAGTAGTTTAAAAAAAAAACCAAACAAAACCTTGTGAGATGAATAGATAAAAGACTTTCTTGGTTTAGTTATGTCAGTTTGGCTTTTTCCTGTAATTGCTGGGGTTGTTTTGTTCCTAAAGAGGAACGGATGCCAAGCTGAAGAGGTAATTTCTGAGCAATGTTTCAAGATATTGTGAAAGTTCTCAACTTTTCTGTAATAAGAGAAATAACATTCCTCTAATGGTGTCTGTTTATTGCATATTGTTCTTCTGTGTGCAGTTCAGTGCAGCTGGCAGCAAGTACTTGAGAGAAACCCAGGGCTGAGGAAGCGGCGTGGGGGAACCTGAGCAGCCCCAGTAACCGGGGCTGCGCGCCGGCTCCTCGGGGTGCGCTCAAGCCGCCCTCACCTTACGTCACCGCGGATGAAATCGAAAGAGAGCGTTTGCGTTTGATCCCAGGTGTCTTTACATTTGAATCCAAACAGGAAAAAGCTCCTGGCAGCACAAAGCTGGGTTGGAGGTGTTGATACTCCAAACATATCCGGATGTCACTCTCCTTGCGTCAGATGGGCTGGCCATGGGGCTTGCTTTCCTTTGGTAATCCTGGGAGTTACTTGCACAATGAAAGGTTCAAGTTTTTCTGACCTGTAAAGAGTTATAGCAGAGCTCAGTACTTGTAAAGTATCATTGCGTGCTTAGAAGTAAAGAAATCTTTGACTGTGGAGGAGCTCAAACCAAAACCCTGAGTGGGAATGTTTCAACACCTTGGAATCTGAGTTCTTCAGATTATGTGTGCCAGTAGTGCATTAAACCAGTGTATGACATGGAAATCGCCCTAAAACTTAAGAGCATCCCAGATGCAGTTACAACTACTTTCTACCAGCTCTACTAGACAGCTTCCAAGGGAAATTTTTCTTTCATTTAATATCAAACCAAATCGAGTGTACATCTCCAGGTCTCTACTTAACTGTTTGAACATAAACAGAGGAACAGAAGCAGCACAAGCAGAAACAATGTGGTGTTTCCCAAATCGACTTCTCTGACCCTTGAGCTTGGGAAAAATACCAACCTGAAGAAGGAGAAGCAAGTTCTGTCTCTAAAATCATACTGGTTTTGCCTTCTCTAGTGATGCTGCAGTCACAGCATTTTAAAAGGGTACAGTTGTTTTCAGTCCAAGAGCAAGCTGACTCTTCACGCATAGTTGACGCTTCCATTTAGGCTGACAAGGGTAAATTTTAGGACAAACCACAGGAAATGGCTTGGAGAGGTGAAGGATATTAAGAAAATATTATACTTCTGCCTTAGAAGTAAAATGAAACACTTTAAGCTCTATTTTCCCATACAATGTTTAAAGCCATTGTTTTGATAATTTTTTTGCAAAAAAATATTGGAATTATTGAAAACAAATGTGCTTCAAAATATATAGTTGTTTTTATAATTTCAGACCAGGACAAGTCACAGGCAAATCCTCTTCTTGTGGAGGGTAGCCTGAGGTTTTCTGAAAAGACATTTCTTTTCTCCTTCTTCCATCCCTCACCCCCTGGTTTTGTACTAATTATGCCCCCTTTAAAGTATTGCTTTCTGTGTGAGCTTTAAGAGTGACGATTGTTTGACTTTTTGCTTGTGGAAGAATCTGCTTTAGCAGACGCAGCAATAGGAACAGAAATAGCACTTTCAAAGCTGAGGGACTTTATTCACTTTGGTATGTAGAGAATGGCAACAAGCAGTCATTAGGATTGAGAATTCTGTTCTTTCTCTGTCTCTCTGCCCCTCTTGCAAGATGAGCAAGGGCTGACCTGAACTTTTGTTTGTTTGTTCTGCTGTGGGGTTAAAGATTCATGCTCTCCACCCCTCCACCAGCCCCCCCCATGTTTATTCTGCTTTTGTAAGGGAAGGAGGAATTCAGCTTCTGTGAAGGTAAAAGAAAGATCCTTTTCTTCTATAAGAAACAGATGAATAAGACCTAAGATTGTTTTTTTCCCAGCTTTTTACCTGTAAAGGAATAAAGTATTTTTAGGGTAAGGAATGAATGTGGAAAGCAATGATTGAACAAGTAACTGCTTTAAGGCCAGTGCTAGAAACACTTGCCAGTATAGTAATGTCAGTTGGAGGTGTGATTTTTGGCTGTATGTGTGTATTGGCAGAAGCCCTAGTGTAGACATGGTTGTACCAGGAAAAAAAGAGCTTTGGCTAGTATATTCTATTTTGCTTGGGGAGGGTATAACCTCTAACAATAAAAGCTTTTTTTTTCCAGCTGGTAAGTTGCAGCTCCAGTAGAAACTCATGCCAGAATAGTTATACTGTTGTAGTGGCAAATCTTTTTCATAGACTGGCCTTCTGAGTCTGCTGTCCTAACATTAGCAACTGTGCTCCTGTTATTGCTAATTTTAACAGCAGCAACATCTGAAGGTGATTTGAGTGCCTTAGACTTTGTGGCATTGTAATGATCTTGAATTTACAGATCTGCATTTCATTTAATCCCCATGCCTAGGAGAATTGCAAACAGAGTTGCACTGGACTCCAGCTTTTGCACAGAAGACTTTTCTTTACAGTTCTCAAGCATTACTCAAGTAAAAAGGCCCATGTGCTTTGCAGAGGGCTGAAAGCAAATGCTTACAGTGAGGCATTCTTCTAGGTGTAACACAGTGTTTAGAACTAGGTTTTGCAGACTTCTGTAGTGATCTTTTTCTTTAATATATTGGGATTATGGAGGAGATACAGTCACGACCTTCTGGGATTACACAGTCTTATGTGTGATGCCACAAGTCTTTCATGTGAACTTTCCTTCTGCTCACACATTAGAATGAGACAGAAGTCATTTTTCCTAATTCTGGAGCACACTGCTTCAGCCATCTTCAATACATGCAATCAGAAGGGTTAAATACTCCAGGGAGACTCTCTAAATATTTAAATATTCCAGGCCCCAGTTTCATGTCACAGGGACATTTCAGCTATTTTGTGATCCCTTCAGAGTGCTCTCACACTAGGAGAGAAAAACAGTGTTGTCCTCAATACTGTTAGGGAGGTGACCCCTGGAGCTGTGCAGTCTGCCCCCAGTGATCGGTGTCTGCTGATCTCCCACTGGATCTCATGCCAAATGACTTTTATAAGTGAATGCCAACACTGGAACCTGGATTGCTCAGGGTTTTTTTAGCCCAGTACTGCATCATTATGATATGGTACAAGCCAATGTTCTGGTTGTTTGGGTTTGGGGTTTTTTTATTTTTACTTTAAATTACTTCTGACTTCCATGGGTGTAAAATTTGGCCAGTACTGGATGCTTTTGGAAATCTTGGTTTGTTGTTTTTTTATATCCAGTGTAGGACTCAGTAATATGTGCTGGCATAACATCTCACTGGAACAGAACAATGATTTATTATGCTAATTACTGAACATCACAAAACCACGGACAGTAATCTTGATCTTGGGGGCAAAAAAATAAGCCCTAAACACTGATTTAGGACCTATTCAAAAAGATCGTTTCTGTGAAGCTGGTAGGGTAAGAAAACTGAGCATGTCAAGTTTGAGAGTGTTTACCTTTCTAAGGTAATGCTCTTCCTAGTTACTTTTTCAGAAAGAAGAAAAAAAAGAAATGCTGGGGAAGGTTGATGTTTGGTAAGAGGCACAGACATCTGCAGCTGTACTTTCAGTATTCCTGGTCTTTCAGCTTCACAGCTTATCTTTTTCTAGACTTTAGAAGCATGAAATAAGTTAAAATCAATGGGGTTTTAGAATATTTGGACTTTGTGGCATTTTTTTCTTTGTTGCTCTGTGACTTGGACAACAAACATTGTGAACTGAGTAGCCTCAGTTTGTTAATCTCTCCCTTGGGTGCATCCTTTCTTAGTTCAGCAAAAACACAAACAAAAAAATCTGCTGCATGTGGTCAGTGCTCAGTTTGCTTGGGCTCATGTGTCATGTTGAAACCAGAATATTTTCTCTCCAAGACAAGCACAGTCCCTTATTCTTGGTAGGAATTCTCAGTTTTCATTCTGGATTTTAGCTGTTAACCCTTTGTTATACCAGCTTTAAAAAATCAACTAAAAAAATCATAGTATGTATAAGGGAAATAATGTGTGTTTAATATTCTGCTTGTTCAAATAGCTGAACTGCATTTCTTCAAATACAAAAACACCACAAACAAACCCCTCAAGCAGGCAGATCACCTAGCCAAAACCAAAATGGAGGCATTTCCTTCTCAAAAGTGCAGCTTTCAAGAAACTTTGGGAATGAACTATAAACGAGGGGTTAAAATGGGAACATACTTATATTTGATTCTTCAGTGTCTGCATCCCAGTGCCTTCGGTACCTTGGCTGAAAGCAAAAACATAAAACACTGACCAAATTCTGGCATTTGCAGCTTCATTCACAGTTCAAGTGGGTTGCTTGCAGCCCTCTGCCTGCAAATGACAGGGTAACATCCAGTCTGGAGTGGGGATACAAGAGAGTTCCTCCAGTCCTCTTGCTGTAAAACAAACTCTCTCAGGGCAGCTGTACCCCCAGAAATCTAAAGGAGAATGAAACAAAAATAAAGCTTATTACAAATATGTATTCATAGGACTCCTACCCAATGAAATTGTTGTATGGAAAATTTTACCCTGTGGTGTGTCCACTAGCAAGTGAGCAACAGGAAAGAGCTGGGCAAAACTCTGGTTTCTGGAGGAATGTTTAATTGAAAGCTTTTCCCTTAAAAATATCATCTTTCCAGAAATGCAGATAGATGTGCATGAGAATCCTACAGGGATATTGGTATTTGGCCTCTAGGATTTTAACAGTCCTGTTCCCAAGGTTAAGATACACAGAGAGCCAAATTTTATTTGAAACTATTATACAAAGCAGATATGGAAGCTCATGGAGTATTACATTGCAAATCACATGTTAAAGAGAGACACATGGTTCTTGAGCTATAAAATGAGAAAGGAATGATATTTAAAAGATACCTTTAACCACTTGTTTAACTCATTAATCTGCAGTTCAGAAAGCATTACTTGCAGAAAAAAAAAATTGCTATTATGGCATAGTTTCTGAAAAGAGAAATATTTCAGGCACTTTCACTGCAAACATAACTGTGTAACAATAGCAAAACAAATACTGATGGTGAATAACATTGCTATGAGTGAATGTGTTGAACAGCTGCCACTTTCCACCCTTGAGACTTCTGCGTATCTGTGTTGGATGAAGTGATTCCTGTTGCAGATTTGTAATACACTTGGTGCTGCAGCGGGGCTAAAGGCAAGTGCAGAATTGTGATACTGCACCTTAATGTAGATTACATTAAATCAAGGGAGAATTCTGCTATTGGTGTGACAGAGCTGCTGCTTATCAACAACAAGAAAAGGTCTGAATATGCCCCATGGCAAAACTCCTGACCCTGTGGAATGCCATCACCACAAGGTGCTGTTCTCTACCACCCAAACTCTCCCACATGTGGGGACTTCCTTGCTACCAAATGCTCACTGGTAAACACACTGTCCTGTCTCTCTCCATGACCCTGTGACCATGTTGTCCTTACCTGCACCTTCTGAAACCACAGGAGTGGTTTCAGATATTCCTGGTCTTTCTGAGACTATTATCTCTTACCAGGTTTTTATGAAGAAGAAGGTATTGCACCTTTGAAATTAGCACTTGGAAGTTATCAGGAGAATGATGTGACTCAGATGTCACCAACTTCATCAGCTCGTGGTCTGGATATTTTGTATGAGTGGGTTAAGTTAGTGGATGGCTAAAGAAGCAAGCAACCAGCTGAGCCTGGTAGATAGTAATTTCCAAAATCGGATTTGAGGGTATGATATTTTGGAGAATACAGAAATTCGTCTGGACCTTGAATCACAGCCTGGGACCAGTTAAATGAGGGGCTGTCATAGCCTTCAAGGTAGCTGTAACCATGGCTTGGGCCCCTTCCTGATGAATTTGGGTAAATCCCAATGTGAGACAGCCCTGGGCATCACTGTCAGGGTGTGGGCCAGGACCCAGCTCCCAGCCCAGCAGGAATTCTGCCAGCCTGGAGTCCTTCTGTCGATGGCAGTCCTCTTTCCCGGAGCACAGGCTCTTGGTGTGCGTGTACGTACTCACACTTTGGGTAAGGGATCATTACCTGAAAGACCCAGGAGCAGCTTGTTGGCTGCCACATGGGAGGGCTGGTGGTTGTTCCAGCAGCAATAATCTCTTTGTTCTGTGGCATGGTACCACAGCAGACCACAAAGCTGCTGAGGGGTTGCGTGGGCTTCTTACCCTTCCAGCCGCAGTGGCATAACAGCTGCCTCTTGGGTCTGAAGCTTGCCTCTTTGTTAAAAATAAAATCTGCTTAAGTGTCACCCTCTTTGAAAGAATTCTTCAGAGTTCAAAGTAAATTATCTCAGGGATGATGATAATCATTGGCCTTTAATTGAACTGTGGGGCTTCAAACGTAGAAACCAGTTCATGGTTAATCATTTAAGTTCATCAGAAATAAGATTCAAGTCGGGGCAATTAGACAATTGCTTCATTACTGGAACTGTCTAATGATGTTTCACTGATCTTTCACAAATGATAATACAGTAGATGAACTGTGCAGTTTAAATTATTCCAGTTTTAGATAGTTGAACAGTGACTTACCAAAACTGTTAATGGAAGTTATTCAAGATGTGCTGTCTAAATCCTTTCCAATTAGTGTTGAGGTCTTTTAGGGCCAGTCTTCGCTTTTTATTAATATGTTCAGTTTATTAATGTATTTTTTTATATATGCATAGTGTGACTGGTACATCTCAAGATGTTGCATAATTATTATCCTTTTAATTTGTTTTACTTGGGTTTTACTCCTTAGTCTTGCTTAAAATTTAGAAATATTTCATAGCTTAATAACTTAATAACTCATTAGAAAACTGTGACATGTACTGGAGGTTACCTCAAAGGCTATCCATATTTAACAGTAAACTTGAGATAATTCATTGACAGTATGACTGTCATTGACCACTTTAAATATTTCAGGTTGTGTTTTGACCTTTTGCCTTACATTTAAACCATATGAAGAAACTGAAACAGATTGTGTACAAAATTTGGATCTTTGCCAGATGGTTACAGCATTAGGAAACAGCAAAAAATTACTACCTTGCCTGATAATAGTACTGCAAATATATAGTTTATTAAATATACACTTTTATAATTTTTTTGTACTTGACTGTGTTTTAAATATGAGTCTTCCCCTTCCTTATTAAAAATTCCCTGATAAAGAGATCTTTCGCTTCCAGTTTTGGAGCAATGTCTGTCACCAACAAATTATTGCCTAAATATTATATGAGATGCAAATAAAGTTCTTTAGAAACAGGACTAACTAAAAATTATAATGATGTTTTTTCAAGTCTTTCATGCTTTTAGTTTGCCATGTATAAAAAAGGTCTTGTTTTGGATCCTTAAACTCATGTTGTCTTGGGAAGCTCTTTGCTGGGATCTAATGTACAGAAGCAAGAGCTGAGGAAAAATTGCATCCTAGTAACAAAAATCTTTAAATCAGAATTTAGAATGGCCTGTTGAGTTTTGATGGGCTTTTCCTGAAGGATCTCACATGGCTGGGTGGGTCAACTTTCCTGTGGAAATGCAGCATTACTTTAGTCTGACTTTTCACACTCTTGTCAGATCATCTACTGCTGACTTGTAGAGGTTTATAGAGGTTTCTCATGACAGAACAAAACTGTTGGTGGATGCACAAAGTTTCTCTAGGTTATCCATGTGACAGATTGTTTCCCATTCTCTCCCCATTGAAATCCATGAAAAATTTTATTTCGCTGAGTTCAGATGCAGTTCTGGAGACAGAATAAGCATGTTTTAATTAGTTTGTGTCATAAAATGTAAGCTGTCATACTGCATCTACAAGGATTCCACAGATTCCGGCTACCATCCTGTTTTGATTTAACTTGGTAATTATATTTATGTAAAAAGGCACAATGATAAGCTACCCATACAAAAGGCAAATGATGAAGAGGGATGGAAGGAAGATGGGAAAGTATTTCATTCCCTGGCAAGGCTTCTGTATTGTTGACCTTTGTACAGACCATCAGCCTTGAATCGCTCTGTTGCAAACCCTTCCTTTTCTTTGGCATAACTTGATGTCTCAAAGGATCATTAGGTTGAATAGTGAGTCCAGAACTGTTTCTGGTGTGCTTCTCATGCAGCACAACTATCCTTCACACAAGGCTGGAGGTAACTTTGAAGGATGTGGCCTTGTTTTCAGCTGTATGATACCTGCAAAGAAAACTAGGCTGTCACTGCAGTATTTTAATACAGGGAAGGCAGCTTGATCCAAGTTCCTTAGCTGTTCCTATGGAATTGCTGACCTGGTGGCCCACAACCATCCATAATCCATTCTAAGCTGACAGTTTGATTATAGATGTCCCTGATGTTTATTGTCCATGAGATATTTTGATGTGGACAATGATCTCTAAGTCCTAAAGGTTGCAACTTTTCTAAGTAGTCTGTTATTTTTGAGACTTCCTCAAAACGTATCCATGTACATCTAGCCACATATGTGTGCATGTATTCTTTTTCGGAGCTCTCTTCTCTCTGAAAGCTTTTACCTTGCATGAAAATGCCTGCAATCTTCCTTCCTCTTTGAAGCCAATTAACTAATTTGTTCCCAGGTGGGAACAGATCTGCAGTCCCTCCTTGCAGTGCTGAACACTGGCCAGAAACACCCTCAGAGCCTTTCCCATGCAGTGCCAGAAGCCTTTGGGGAATGTTACTGCCCTGGAAAGGAAACTGAAGAACCACTTCGGGTCTTGTAACTCTTGATAGCTGAACAGCTTAAAACTACCCCTGAGTATAGATTTCCAGTGCCATTGTTTCTCCAGTGAAGCCTGGAGTGTGACAGGTACTCAGCATCATGTGCAGTGATACTGGGGTGTGCTCATGTTATGTAATGGGAAGTTCTTACAGTAGTGAAATTTGAGACATCTCAATGGAAAACGTTGAGGCCCCTTAATTCTGCAGTACTTGGTTGTCAAAGGCCTTTGTGGACCCATTTAACATGTTTAGCATTAAGTGGTTTTTCTCTTACCACCTGTAGTTTGGTTCACATTCCTCTCACCTTTTCTTACTGCTATGCTAGTGCCAAGCTGTTTCCAGAACTGATCTGCTCTCAAAGAGATTTTCTGTTAGGCTTTATTCTAAATAAGTACAAGGAAAGTCTTTGTTTTTTGCAAATTAAAAGCATATCCTGCATTTGTCCTTCAAATGAAATTTGCTTCCTTTTAGGCAAAGAATGATAAGTAATGAATTAGAAGCCAAAGGTGCAGTGCTTCTAATTTCTGCAAGACTAAATATCTTGTTAGATGAAGAATTTCTACTACAACCAGTCAAGCTTTATTTAAGGAAAGATAGGGGAAAGCACTCCATTTTTTATGTAATGAATCCATAACATAGCCCAAAGCTGTCCTTAAAAACTAGACCAAAACTGGCACTCAACTTTCCCTGACTGCTGAAGCAGTCCAAGATTTCTGGCTGGCTGTGAAGCTTTTCATCTATTTATGCTATAACTTGGAATTGTTTTCTAACCCTTTCCTAAGTAAGCACAGTTTAATCAGTTAGCAGACTGATTTAGAGGCTGAATTCCAGTATTCTTGGTCCATGAATGGTTCCATTGGCTTAATTGATTCCTTGGGAAGTAAGGAAGTATTCAGAGTAAAGTGATGGACCTTGAGTTGAGTTGGTTGTGTGTAGTAGCCAGCTGAAATACAACTTCTTGTACATATGAAAACAATGGTGCTGTTCATAGTTGCATCCTCAAGAGATACAGTCACTAATATAACGACAATTAAAAAATTTTATTGATGCCTGTATTTCTTAGCCATTGCACATCATGAAGTACTCTTAAGAAACCAGAGGATTCTTTGTTTAACAGCTAGTCAGCTAACACTCTAAGAAATCTTTCATGAAATTTATGTAATTCATGGTTGGAAAAGATTTTATTTTTTTTGAACTCCTCAAAATGAAACGAGGAATGCATGAAGTGAGGATGCAATTTAAAATGCCCTGCTAGTTTTATAAACAGACAAGCCTAGGTGCAATGGACTTCTCAACTCCTCAGGAGTTCTGCTGTGTATTGATCCACATCAGGGTCTCTAAAGAGTAATTCAAGCAGATTTTGAAGCATCCCAGAAAGGAGGTAGAAACACTTTTCACATGCAAGGTAACTGCTCTGATATTCTATTTGTTTGATGAAGAAAGTATGCATTTCTGTTGTCATGACAGAAAACAATGAAAACAAATTCTTAAAAGCTTTTAGAAGAAAGTTCTCAAAAGATGCCATGTTAATTACTTTAGGTATTTTTCAGTTTAATGGTAGCTAAATATGGTGCTTACACAGGGTTAAATTAATCAACAGCTTCCTAATTAAAACAAATATCTTCTCCCAGAGATTTAAAATGTGGAATTTTTTTATTATTACTAAACAGACAAAATGGTTTTGTCAGATAAGGTAAGAAATGGATTGTTGAACCCAGGAACCTCCTGCATACTATTCCTGAATACATTAGCATTAACTATTTTGCCTTCCAGACAATAAATTATGAAAAAGCTCTTTAAAGTGGAGAGGGTAGGGAAAGGATGGTGGAAGCCAGTGAGATGGTGGTTAGCACATTTGCTTGTAGTGTTTGCAGCCTCTCTTGAGACCTGCTGTGATTTGTGAATGGAGTTGTCTGTTCCCACCTGAGTTTCTGTTTAGGAGAGCCCAGCACAATGGCTTTGCTTTGGTCGTGCACTTAGAAGCTCAAGCTGGGTATTACAGCAGAGCTGTGGGAGGAAGCTTTTCTTTGCTGGCCTGCACTTTCAGGAGGTTTAAAACTCTCCAGATTCTCAACTTACATTTTTGAAATGATGAAATGAACTTTGTTGGGTTGACTTGGATATGGACTGTGTCATGAAAACTCACCCTTGACAAGTACACAGCCCTTCTGGCCCTTCCTGTCTCCCAGTCATGCTTTTAAATTTCCACTCAGAAAGCTAACGTGCACCACTCAAGGAGATCTGCTACCACTATTAATGATCTCTGCAGCTTTGGTGAAGAGCAGATAAAATTGTTCTGTCCCATTGTTACTAGAATGGAGCAAAATTATCACATTAATAATTATTAGTGTGGTTTAAATGTGGTGACGTTAACCTGCATAGGTTTGATATGGAAAATGGGCAGTTGGTACATTTTCATGTGCTAAACCCAGAGTCTGCCTTGAATGTTTATCTAAAATTTGTCTGTAAACGATGAAACTCCATTTCAACCACATAATTTCCTTTTAGTACGCTTGCCCATCAGCTGTTAAATGTCAAACAAACATTAGGAGCTTCAGCAATGGGTCCATTTTATGAGTGTATAGTAAACTTTTTCATCCTAGTAAAGTTTATTTAGGTATCATAAGCTGATAACATTCTAATGCATGAAGAAAGCATGTTTTCTTTCTTCTGAATCAGACAGTGTTCCCCTGATAACTATCCTGAGGTAAAATATAATGAAGTTGGCTTTAGTTTTACAAGCACTAGCATCATGTCATACACTGGCAAAGTTTCTAAAATAACTGGGTGTATACATTACTTTTATTATTAAAAGAGAAGAGGGAGATTATAAGAAGGTCTTTAATGAAATGTGAGAAAAATAAAGCTTCTAGATGATGATACTGGGAGAAGTGTTCTCTGTTAAAGAGAAATAGGGAAACTGAGAAGGAAAATCCACAGAAGTCAATAGGGCTCCAAAGCTTTTTCTCACAACTCTATTCAAATTTAGTGAAAGTGAGTATTCTTTCTGCAAGGCTTTGAATTGTTCTCTAATTTTCCATTGCAGAAATCTTTTGTGTCACCCTAGGTAAAAATCTAATTCATCCCCACCCCAGTTACTGAATCTTATAGGATTTTTCTGTAGGAGTAATTTAAGACACTCATCCTTTAATTTTCTACCATAAATCCTAAAGAGCTGTGGGAGAAAAGTAGGCTGTAGAGAAGTAGGAAAAAAACCATTCTGAGTGAAAGCAACTTGCCCAATGTCCCATGTACATCCTGAGCGAGGAATTTCAGATGAGTGTTTGCCTCATCCCTGCTCTGTGAGCTCAGTCCACGGGATGATGCTGTCACAGGAAGTGTCTTGCATTTCTGAGCAGCCTGGAATGGGGCCATGCCCCGACGTGTTGGGTCTGGTGTTTGCATGGCTCTGTTTGCGTAACTGAAGGAACAGAGTCTGTGTAAACAATTCCCATCGATTATGACAGCCCATGCCAGCTCTGCAGTATTGCATTCAGTGCTTAAATATTTCGGGCTGATGTCTATTTGTTTTCCCACCATACTGGAGTGTTTATTAATAAGATTTAGTATGTAAATACTCTTCTCTAGTGCTCAGTGCTAAATTTGCTTTCCTATTAGTGGGATTTTTGTTTTGTTGTAGTAATATTAGCTTAAGAGCCATTGATGGCACAACCTGGTGCTAATTCAAGCATCATTGCTGCCTGAATAATTTTAAAAGATTAATTAATTCAGTGTCTCAATGGAAGGTGATGACACAAATACTGTAGCAGGCCTGTAAAGGGATGGTCATTGTCAAAACCACGGTGACTTTGACATGCAGATACAGATACAAAGAGAGGTTCTGCAATCACTTCCGACTGGCTGGTTGTCAAGCTGACATTTCCCCTGGCTTAGTCAACAGCCTGTTTTTTAAGCTGTGTCACACCTGCCCCAGTTTAGGTTCGACAATGCTGTCTCTCCATTCCAGCAGCTGTTTTGGTATTGTCATTTCTCTGAAGAACACTTTAGGTGATGTATCACATGCTTGCCCAGGGAGTTTTTCTGACTAGTCTTTCACTCGCAGGGAGCCTTTGGTCAATCTGTTGCCATGTTTTGTTTGAGAAGGTGTTGAAACTCATTGTAGTTGGCATCAGCCCCAGCCAAGGTTAGTGCCAAGCTTGGTGCTGGTGCCAGTGGTCTGTTGTGCCTGGCATAGTTACACTGCTCCTCTGAAGGACGTTAGCTGAGTCAACAATGGCTTGTTTCCGTCACCATTGCTACATTAACACTGGAAGTTTTGCTGGAAAAGTAATGTTGGCAGGGCTTGGTTTGGTTTTGTCTTTCTTGTTCCTAGCCAGCATAGCAATGCCAGAAAAAGGCTGATGGAAACTGAGCATCAGCACTCAGCATTAGCCTGTGAGTGCAGCTGATCAGTCCTTCAACCTGACCAGCATCAGGTTGTGCCCAGAGTCCCAGGGAGAGAAACCACAGTGCGGCTCTGTGGCTGTGAAAACTGCAGATCCCAGCTGGGAGCAGCTTCCTGCTCTCACCTCTTCTGAGCAGAGCAAACCTGAGAGGTCCACTGTAAACTCTGCTGCCTTGTTCTTGTTCTGTGTCTCCTCCTCTGAAGTGCTGCAAGTAGAAGTAGGGCACTCTTGCCATGAGAAGCTGAAAGTGGTTCTTCAACCACTGCTCTCTTAGCAGTTCCACCCAAGCTGGACTTGGTCCATGTCCTTCCAACCTGTCTCTCACTGGAGTATAGATGCATAATTAGAACTTAATAACTGATTTCATCAACATGATTTGTTCTCAATTTTATACTTACTCGGTGGCAGTGAAGTGTGGGAAAACAGAGTAATAAAGACCAGGACTGGTGTTTGGATGCCCTCACCCTTTCCCCTTCTCTTTCCATGTGGCTGGGAATTGTTTTCACTGTGCAAGAGCTTTAAGAGCTCATAAGGCTGTGCATTGATGTGATCCAGTACTTGGGGAACTGTCCTGCAGTACCTTAACCCACTCAGGTTTCAGGTTTACAGTTCAAGAGTTCCTTCCCTTCATGGTTTTAAGAACCTTCCCATTATTATCTATGTTTCTGTGGTTTTCTAGACTGTGATTGACTATGATAATATTGCAATACAAATTAAATTCTGCTTCCAGTGATTTTTCCTAGATCTCATTTGCTGCTTTCCTACAAAGGTTATGAGGCATCACAACTCAGGAGTACCAATTATTAGTTTCTTCATTTAATGCGTAGTTTAAGTGTTCTAGGAGAACCCATTTCTTAACTAAATGATAGTGGTTTTAGGCTGTTGCATAGCATTTACCTAATTACTTTTTGTTCTTTGCTATTTGAACATGTCTAGTTATACTGCTCTGGCATTGTTGCAAATACAGTTCTATAATCTAAGAAAAGTAAACACTTATGATTTCATGGATAGTTTCAACTGGTTTTTTTCTTGTGTTTAGTCCTAATTATAGGACATTTCTAGTGTCACTTCACTGTTGGCAAAGCTTCCATAAATTCAAAAGTTTTGTAAGGTTCTAGTCCATGAAATATGCCAGTAGGAAAATATTCTGTGTGTGTCAGTATGTTTAAGATTCCTTTGCTGACATTCTGCTTTCAGAAGGTTTTATCTGGCAGTACCATTCACTCTGGTTAACTGTAGACATTTAAGCCCTGGTCATGCAAAGCACATTTGCCACTCCTGTCTTTTAGGGGCGTTTCCAGGTGTGGGATTCATAAATCAGCTAAGCATAGAAGCCAGGTTAAGGAGAGGCTGGGCAGTGAGTGCTTTCCACCACGTCTGCCAAAGTTGCAATTCTTTATCTTAAGTAGAGGTCCCTATATTCCACTTATATGTCCCATGTGTAGGTGCTCCATGTTTTCCAGGGGTCTAGACTGAGTTACCTTTGAGACGCCAAACATGATTTCTGCCCTCACCACCCCCCTGGCCAAGGCTGTTACACAGATCAGGGTAACCTGTTCTGTGCATCTTCTCAGGCTGTGACTAGGCCTGGCTTTGAAGGGCAGAAGACAGGCTTCAAGCTGATCCTGTTTCATCTTCTATTTTTTTTTTTTTCTTATTGGAAATTGCTGTTTTGTCCTGTTTCCCAGCTCAGTTCACAAAGGAAACCAGTTTTATTCATGCATTGTATCAGGAGTTTGCAGACACGCTGAACAGTGAATTAAGCTATGAGGCTGAAGGAGCTTCCACTCATGGCTGTTCATCTGCCTTTCTTGGGAAGTCAGTGCAACCACTGTGGTGAGAGCTGAATGGGATGTGCATTTGTTCCTCCACCATTGTTTATAATCTGCTATATTAATGTAGCCTGACATTGGTTTAATTTACGGTATCGTACTGGGTTGTAAACTGCAGCTGTTCACAAATAGATTCATTTCCCATTCAGGCACCTCTCCAGTGAAGGCAATATCCTCCAGGAGCCCAGCAGGACACAGCTTCAGTCAGTGCAATGTAGTCTGATGTCTCATGTGTCAGCACTCCCTGTCCATGCCCATCCCCGTGGTGACTGGGTTTTGCCGGCCACTCAGAAGGTCAAACAATAAAACCTTGGGCTGGAGTTCACACTAGACCATAAGATAAATAAGTGCTTATGAGTTATGGGCTCACATGGAGGCAGTCTTCAGTAGCTTTTCCTAATTTTAGTGGATAGGGTAACTCAGTAGAATAGAGCTTTTGGTCATTTACAGTCAAACCAATTACTTCATTTAGGAAAGAAGGCATTACATCTACACAGTAGCTTCTCTTCAGTGAAAAAGTCATTGCTATTTAGATGTTATCTAGATTTCCTGTATGAGAGTTGGAACAGAGCCAAACATTACATGGCTCCAGAAAAAAATATTGCTTAAAATTTTACTTGGCTTATGAGAGGATGATTTATTTTTTACGAGGTGATGAGGAAAAGGGAGGAACTATGTGACAGAGAAAGAGACACAAATTTTTGTATTGGGAGTATCTGAGGAAAGTCTTACAGGAGAGGTTTTTAAATTATTACTTTTTTAATCTGAAGTGTATTTCAGTATGCTTCCATATTTATCAAACTGTGCTAAAGAACATAAGTATATACATGAATATAGTGATGCTAGATTTTATCTAGCAGCTCTGTAAAATCTACAAATTACCCTTGAAATTGTAGGTATGCTGTGTTTCTACAGCTGACTGCCATGACCATTTTGAACATTGGGCTAATTTGCTTTCTCCATTGTTGTCTCATCTCCATTTGGGATTGAGATTCCCTAGGAAGGGAGAAGGTGCTAACAGTGCAGACTGAGTGACATGTTGGCTCCTTTTCAAAAGATGCTTCATAGCACAAGAGAGTGGGAGCAGCTTTTGAAATCCCACTCATTTTGGCTTTGTGACACAGGCTTGGGGTCTGCAACAATGCAATGTCCCCTGAGATAGAACAAATAGCCAATTGTTTTAGCACAACCCTTCAAAATATAGTTTTGGAGAATGTGCAGAGAGCTTAGACAAGGGAGAACAAGCAAGGTAATCTTTCCTAAGAGAGGTTGCTTTTTACTGAAAGTGATCCCAAAAGAAAGAGGCTTCCTGCATGAGAGAAGAATCCATGATTCAATGAGTTATGTGGAGGAGTGTGTGCAGTCCCATCTTAGAGAGATCCAGTTTAAGCCTAGGGAGCAGCACAACACAGCGCATCACTGGCGTGCTAAAATGTCCCCATTGTTACAGTCTGTTCCTGTGCACTTCTTGTGCAGTCACAGTGAGAGTGCAAAGCACAAAAATGTAGGAGCATTTGCTGTAGGACTTCCTATGGCCCTGAAGGGTGAAGCATCAGAAACTGCTGATCAGCAGGGAGTTCTGGGCACTGGGGAGCACTGGGGGTGGTTTTCTATCCTAATGGTGGCCCCCATCCTTTATGGTCCTGTTGTGTGAGGAGCACTGGGCACAGGGTTTCCATATGGGAGGAACCACAGTCTGACAATCTACTGTAGCTTAATCTGCAAAATTAAAAGTAATATGCATTTGTAATGCATGGTGGAAATCGTCAGAATTATTGTTACCAGGACTGTGACATGTGCAAGCCCCTGTTCTGAAGTACCAATTGTAGTTAATTTCTTTATTTTACTTTGCACACTATTAATGACCATCAGAAAACTAGATTGTCCCATGGAGCAATAAAACACCAGACTGGAATATGTGATCTGGATAGACTTTCTTCTTTTTCCCTCCACTATATGAAAAGTGTTTTCTACTATTTTTTTTCTCCAGTTTTTTGAAGTGAAGGTGACAATTCTCACAGATTACTAGGAGATGTTTAATTTGAAATCTGTAAATGAAAGGTATCTTCAGGTACTTCAGTTGTCATTACTAGCATATCACTTCTGTATGAGATGATTAAAAACAAGTCAAAATATCAAATACATATAATTTAAAAATAGACACATCTTGAGAATACCAGGCATTTTTCTAGGTCATAAAAAGGCAGAAGGTTTCAGGCGATGTTATCAAGTTCAGAAATACCTTATCTGAAAGAGAAGATTCAAAAGGTACCACTTTATGCCTATTGTTTTAGCAGAAGCTAGCAAGAACAGTGTTCATTAAGGAAAACTGTTTCATATTGGGATAGTTCTCATAAAAAGCAGCCTCTAAGAAGCCCTATGTAAAAGTTCAATCTTTGCTTTCTGTTAAATCAGATGGAATGGCCTGTCATGGGAAAATAGCTGAGACATTTTGAGACCTTCAAGTTGTGGAGGGCAGTTTTTAGACCCTTGAATATTAGAGGATGTAGCTAGATAAAAGTAACAGTCTCCAATGGGTTTCTTGGACTTCTGTAGATTGGCCTCTTCTATAATACAGTGCAATTCTGAATCTACTCCAGTTTATTTCAGGAAATCAAACCAGAGCATTGACTGTAAAGATACTTCTACATCTCATTCTAGTAGCTTTGTCAGAAAAGGTTCTTTTTTGCAAACACAAAGTCCAGAGGAACCCTATAATTTGAAAAAATGGATAATTGTGATTGTCTGATAGCAGGTCCTGTGTTTTTAATGCTTAATGTTTGGGTTTTTACCTTAAAACTTTTTCACTGCTGTTGTGAAAATGTCATGGCTTAGGAATTGGTTACAAACCCATTTTTAATTTGCTTTTTTTTGTGACCAAAAAAGGGGTGGAAAACTGGTGATTTTGTACACATTTTTATGATGCTACTAAAAGCTAAGTGAAAAATGGTATGCTTTTTTCCATCTAGGAAATTTGTGTTCCTTTGTGGTTGCTATTTAGAAGTTGCCTTTCATTTTGCTGGTCCATGCATGGTTTACTCTTGGTTTTAAACTGCAGTGTTTACCTACACAGCAGGGCAAAGGCAAGTGGAAACTATTGCATTCAGCCAGTAACTATCCAAACAGCAAAAATGTAAACCACTGGCATACTCTGAGTGGTCAGAACCACAAAGGCAGGTAAAAGCCAGTTAAAATTTGACACTTGGCCACATGGTGAATTTTTGAGAACCCCAGCTGTCTGAGGTGTGAGAACATCTGTGATTGTCAACAGTCCATTAGAAAATTACTGGCAATAAAAAAATGCCAACCCCCCTCCTTCCTGAAAGCAGTTTGATTCCTGATGGTCTGCCCGTCCTCAGTATCCTTTTACTCCATTCACAGAGAGATAAATTTGCAACAAATTTTTCTTCTGTCTGTCCCTGTGTGGTGCAATGATCTAACATCATTATTCACTCCTTACTTATACCAGATTTGAATATGCCATTGTTTCTTGGACAATAAAAACATCATTTGCCTAACAGTCATCACATACATTAAATCTTTGCCATATGTGTATTACATTCCTGTGTCGTATTCCTTGGACAGAGCCTGGCTAAATTCCTTTGGCTCGAGTTTTGACATGATGCTGTAATAAAAGAGAAAGCTTCCATTAATAAGTGGTCAGAGCACTCAGTTGAATCTTTATCAGAACCCCTTGCAGTATTTGGGTGATATCGATCTCTAGTGTGGGACTGCCTGGCAGTTTGCACATCAGAGCAAAAAGAAGGTGAAGTCAGGAGCAATCAACTTTTTATATACTTACAGAAGCAAGAAAAAAGATGGCATGCCTGATCAGACCTGTCTGTGCAGGGGACCCTAAAACAGGCAGTAATTCTGGCTGTAAGATCATCTTGAGATTTGCAGGTCTGTTCCTACTTGGATTCTTCTCTTTGAGTATTTGGCTGCCTGTAACAGGATTCCCATTGCTAACATTGTCTCTGAGCCACACAGCAGTGGGGGTTGGAGAACTACTATTTAGTGTTTCTTTCTCACATGTTTTTGCAGCTCCCCCGTATTTCTTTTACTGTATTTGGCCGTAGACCTGAGGGTGAGATCACACATGTATAGAATGAGAGCTGTAGGAACACATTACTCTGCCGTATTTGGTGCCAGCATTTGGAAGTGCCAAATTGCTTTTTGAGTTTGCAGTATCACATGTTGGAGACGTCACAGGCTCCTACTATTCATTGATATTTACTTCTTTCAGCACTTGTGTAATACCCTTTTTGCTGCAGGATGCTGATGCACTGACCTATGGTATAAAAACAATATAGTGCTTCTGATCCAGTGGTTCTGAGTTTGTAGACTTCTCTTTTAGACATTTGAAATGAGCCAGTTATAAAAGAAGAGATAGTTTAGCCATGACACTTGTTCATTGTTTTTGTCCCCAGCAGTTCTGTATAGACTCTCTTCATAATTAAGGGCTTTACTGAGTAAAGAAGATTCCCAGCAGTCACCCTGGAATTGGATTAACAGCACAAGAAACTCCCCCTTGCTAACCACATGTTCAGTCCCTTTCTGTCTTCCCATATACAAGCCCTTCTTCAATTTGTTTAAATGAATTGCTGTAATTTGGCTCTGTAGACTTGAAGAAATCGAGCCAGGCTTTATTTAGAAGTATAGTGGTGCATAGAGTCTCCATCTGAAATTAGGGCCATGTTGTACAAATTACTGTATAAACACAAATTAAGAGAAATTCTCTGCTCTGATGAGTTAATAATCTTGGTTGTCAAGACAAAGAATGGGAGAAGGGAGTAGTGTTATCTTTTCCATGTGCTGCAGATGCACAGACTGGAACCTACCAAAGGTGGTGCAGGGCAGGCATTACAACATTTCGAAGTGAACCTGCATTTCTCATATCTGAATATTTTACCTTAATTACAAAACTGACTTCTGCCTTGTCAGTCATTACAAACTCTACAATCATTTGAGGCTGATACTGTGCCAGGCTACATATGGCCATGAAGACAATGTAGCTAATGTTAAACAGAACAGCATTTCTCTTTACCTGCAGATCTGTGAAAATAACTGAATTTTGTCTTCCTGAATTACAAACTGCACCCTTTCTAAGGTTGTACAAAAGAAGGGAACTTTTTACTACATCCATGTTTTAAAGCTGTTGCCTGTTTCAGCATATCCCAGCAGTCTCCATTCATTTCTCAGTCTTTGTGATAATGGTATAAATATCTTTGCACAAGTCATGCTGCACGACTTGGTTGTATTCATTGTCTTTTGGGAAAAATCTTCCTTTCTTTAGGCTCAACTGAATCTGCCATTTTCATGTAATGTGATTTATTTTTTTGAGTATCCTCTTCAATGGATATATTGGATGTGAAGAAATGGCTAACAGACTCAGTAGGTGTAGGATATTGACAGGTGTACCCCAAGGAATACAGCTGTGGTGTAGAAGATATAATCTCTTTGCTGACCATCCCATCCACCTGCCTGAGGCTGCCAACCCTACAGCAAACCCAACAAAACCGAGTGGGAGGGGGTTTGTTTCAGTCGTTTCGGTGCAAAGAACAGTGCCTTAAATCAAACTCAATCTTTGTTGGTGAAATAAACTGAACAGCCAACTTGGCACCAAGCAAACTGTTCTGTGGCATCAGCTCTGCTGGGGGGGCAGAAATGTCATGCAGAGGGGAAACACCCAAGGGCTGGCACTGAGCATCCAAGAGAAAGCTGAGATGAGCTTTCTCAGCTCATCAGAGCCCTCAGAGCACCCCAGGAGGAAGAGCTGTGTGAGAGCCCCACAGTTAAATCCCAGGTCACCTTGGTTGTTGGGAACCCATCAGAGCTTGTCCTCTCTGGCACCACATGGATTCCAGCTGGATCACTGGCAGCAGGGAAAACCTGGAGTGGGGATGAGCCCTCTGTGTAGGGGTGTGAGGGCACCAGGCTGAATTTCCACCCTGAAAACTTGATCAGGGGTCAGGTTACCCCACAAGGTCAGATGTGGGGTGATCTCTGATAACCAGCACAGCTCCTCCCCTCCTGGAGCCTTTTGAAGCCTCGCAGTGGGGAATATTTCCTTAGAGAGCACTTGCCATCATTGCATGGTTTTGGGCACTAAATTGATCTCAGAAGCTGTGCACCTCTTGTGCTGTGACTTCTGTCTTAATGGTAATGAAGATGGGTGGGGTCTCTTGAGATAGAGATGATTTCCTGTAATAATAATATTCTAAAATGTTAAATTTTTTTCTGTGATATCTGTGGGGTTTGCAGGTCAGAAAAGACTGTTGATGGGTTTTATATACTGTTGATATAATTTATAAATTGATACCTTCAAAAAAATCTAATTTCCATATTTAGGGGTTTTTGTCATGAAAAATTATGACAGTATGAAGGTGGGTCTTTAAATACCTCACAAAAGGACACAATAGTGCTTCCCATGCTTGGGAAATGTATTTTTTTTACTTTCTTGGTAACAGTGGGGAAAGAAAGAGGAAATTGGAGAGACATTAAAAAATGTCAATTCTAGTTCAAAAGTTACACAAGGAAACACTCTTGACCAAGGCGTTGAATTATAAAGTTTGATATTCTATAAAGCTAAATAGTCGGAAGTAATGCTGCCAATAACAGACATTCATTTATTTACTCAAGGTGCTCATTGTTAGCACTAATAATACATTTCAACATATTGAAATTGCAAGATAATTCTTTTGTGGCTTTTATGTTGGATGATATTGTTATTTAAATGAACCTGCAGACTGCACTGTAATGAAGAAATGCATGTTTTGCCTAACAGTTATCAACCAGCATTCCGGCAAAATGAGAATTTTTACCTCCATTCATTCTGAGGCGAAGCTGGGGGTCACAGTTTTCAATATGGACCTTTTAAAATCCTTTCAGCAGTGAATAATTATAAGCCACAGCCTCTGAAATTACCTGTTTTCACTGTAGGGAGGAAGAAACTTTTATCTTTTGTAATGAAGTACACTTGCTCATTCAAATTTCGTAAGAGTTCCTTAAAATGGCAGTTGCAATGGGCTGATTTTGTATTAGGTGAAGTAGTAAAAGAAATGGATTTTTAAATATACGGATACTCTTGTTTATTGAATTTTAACTTTCTTGAATTTTGGATCCATCTTGTCAAATAATGCAGATGGAAAAAATGTGTTGAGCTCTTGTGTAAATAACCTTATCTCTACAAATTGCTGTTTACTAAAACAAATGTTACTTCATTTGCAGTTTCAAATTCATTTTTGCACTTTCATTTGAAGATTGGGGTTTGAAACTGTTTTGGTCATGCTCATTTTTCTATATTAGGTTTTAGAAAAAGATTTTCTTTTTTATAGTTCAAAACTATGCAGAAGATAGGGATTGGAAATATGGCTTGCAGCAATGGGCTTTGGACTTCTTGCTTTGTTCTTAAAAACAAACAGGTTGGCAGTATTCATTGGTGTAAACTAAGAGAAAAGTCATTATCTGGGGAGTAATTTAAAAAAAAAATTATATACAATAATTTGTTAATTATTGCCAGAAAAAAAGCATGCAGATTTACTTCTGAAAATGTGTGTTCCGGTTAATGAAAAACATTACCCTGCAGCCTCTGTGGGATTTTTTTTTCCACTTGTAAAAGTTTTTTTTTTTTTTAAAGGAAGAAACCGATCCCATACTTCCCTAAATGGGATTTTTAGGCAAGGGCAAATTCAAACCTCACCCTTAGACAATAAGCAAGCACAAAGTTAAACACTGGGATTTTTGCTTTTGAATGCTGCATATTTAGAGTAAAAATACTAGTTTATTTTTTTAACTAAATGACAGATTGGAAATTGGGTTGATTGTTTTAATCAAAGATATTTTCCTATACTTTCAATAACTCAGCTGGTTCATTTGACCACTCAGAGGAAGTCTTCTTCCCTGCCCCTTACAGCACCAACCCGCTTCTGTTAGCATCACTCAAAACCCACTTCATCTGTAAAATAACATCTGGCTTTTTAAATAGGATAATTTCATAGCATAAAAAAATAATTAATCCTGCCTGTGAGACTGTTGAGACTGAGTGATGGTGCTCTATTATTTGTCCAACAAATGGACAAATGGGTGGGAGAGGAGGCAGTGGAAATAGCAGTCCTGTAGTGATGAATGATGTTGTTATTGAAATAAAGCTTTTTTAACCCCCTGCTCATGGTAACTGTGTTAATGGATGGGTAACCAGGTAGTTTGTAGGTCTATATGTCTATCACCCAACTTTTTAAATGTTTATTAGAATTTGGCCTGTGTATTAGTCATATTTAAATACGGGCCATATGTTCATTACCCTGAGAGGCTGACGCATATTTCATTCAACTGTTTAGTAAACTTTCTGTCTTCTGTCCGTGTACTCAGGCTCCCAAGCTGTGGTAACACACACAATTGTGTGCCTAGAAGAGCAAACATAATCCCTGTTACAGACCCAGCAATGTCTTTGTGCTGTGAAGTAGCCAGGACCAGGACCCGTAGGCAGCGTTCAAACACAGAGCAGAGTTGCCCCCTCCAGAGAATTTACATCCAGATGGCTGAGGCATATAAAGATGTTTTCTCAGGGTAACAAGTTGCCTCATGTCAGCTGACAAGAATATGCATTCTCAGCAAAGGCAGAGTAATTCAAGCTGATTTAGCCCTTTCTCCTCTGATAAATTTTAAACCCAATGACAGGAGACAACAGGTGGGTATAGGCAGATGGGGAAGCATGAGGAGTGAATAAGAAGGTCGGCTTCATAGGTAGTGGGCTCAATATTGCAGCAGCACAGCCATTGTCAAGCTTTTTTTCTGGCATCAGAGTTAAGAGGAGGTTTGAGAGGGGATTTGAAGGAGGATAACGAGGCAGCTTTGTGGACATGAACAAGGAGCTCTACCCAAGCATGGGGGCAGCAGGGGAGAAAGCACAAAGATCCTTGCTTGAAAAGGTAACAAATGGGTGATGGAGCCTACTGTCAGGGGCTGACTGGAGGTGGGAGCTCTCCCCTCTGGAATAAATGAATGAGAATAGGTTGGGAGGGGATTAGGCCGAGAATGCTTTGAAAGAAAAATCAAGTAGATTATGTTTATATAACAGAAAAAGGGAAACCATAGCAAAGAGGAGTAACAATGGTCAAAATTCTTCAAGCTTTTCCAAAGCTGCTCTTTCAATAAGCAGAAGGAAGAGGTGCATTGTAAGGATGGCTTTGTATGCATCCCCATCATAACCAGCTCCTCACAGTTGCTTTCTGAAATTCAGGAATTATCGCTAGAAATTTTCTAAGCCTGGCATCTACCTTTGAGGTGAACAGTTATATTGCCTGAGCCCCAAGAACTTTCATGTTTTTTATTATAAGGAAATAGGACAAAAGTATAGTTTCCTGTTAGGGAAAAAAATTGGTCACTGGTCCTTTCATTTGTTTTGTTTTTTGTTTGTTTTTTTTTTGTTTTTTTAATCAGTACAAGAATGGCACAAGATCCTTGCTTTATTGATTTATCATAATAATTTAAAATTCAGCCTAACAGATTTCTCAGTCTGTTAAAAACGCTGGGTTTGTTATGGATCCTCAGTTGTGCAGTTTTCATTACTTGCTTCTGAAAAACATTGCTGGGTTTTTTTAAAGGGTGTTTACTACCAGGCAGTCTTATAGCAAAGCACATATCTGTCCTTAGGCAACCATATTCCTCAAAATCTGAAAAAAAACCCCCGACTGAGCTATACTGTATTCTTATATGAACCATCTGTTGTTGATGGAGAGGCTGGAACAGATGATCTGGACTGGCCTGTTGGTGCAGTAGGAGCAAAACTCTGTCCTGTCCTGTCCTGGGGACGTGTCACTGGTGTGTCCATCCTTCTTGGGAAGGGGGCAGCCAGCACTGCTGCTCCCCTGGCCATTGCCAGCTCATGGCCATATTGCTGTGCTGAAGGTCATCCTTCAAGGCTTTTGTTTTTGTCTCCTGCACAGAAGACACATCTGCAGTTTGTTAGGGAGAGAAAATAGAAAAGGTTGGTGTCAGTCCCACTGAAGGGATGGATTTAGCAGTGAGTAGTAAACTGTGTCTGGATGTTTCAACATCAGGGTGGCCTTATTACTGTGCATACTTACAGAGGATTTTATAATCAATTACGAAGATGTATGATGGTTTGGACATGTGGCATATGTACAAGGGTGCACTAATCACTGATTTAATAGAACACTTAGCCCTGTTGTGAACACTGTCATTATTTGAACACAAAAATCATATTAAGCCATAACCAGCTATAATTTTGGAAATGGGTGGAATATTCCTATAAAGAAGCACAAAAGACTGTAAAGATTGAATAAGTTCATTGTCTTAGTGACCAGTTGGAGAGGGGGAGGTCATCCTCTTTAATTTTTTCTTCTTTTAAAAATACTTTGTGGTTCAGCAGCACAGACACTGCATATCTTTGTATCCCCACACAGTCACTATGTTAATAGCTGTTTGCTAGCCGTGGTCAGTTAATTTAAAAAAGCTGGCACACTGGTATTATAGGTTGCAATTGATTATTCTTGAATCAAATGTAGTATTGTTGCTTCAAACTAAACCCCCACCCATGACAAAATTCACTGTAGCTCTTTAATTTATAATGGTGTTTGAAAGGATGAACCTGAAATTATGTGGAAGGAGATTCAGTTTCCTTAACAGTTTCCCAAGCATGCATGATCCTGTTCCTACTTTGCTCTTGCTCCACATAAAGACTCAGTAAGGGGTTACTGATGGTTCAAGAATCTAACACTTTGTTTTGTTGTAAATATGAAAATGTTTATAAAATGTTCACTGACGTGTTGGACGTGGGTGTGCTCCTAGAATATACTTCTCCCCTGAATGCATGTTATATACATTTCCATAATGCATATGCATGCAAGGGAGTCAATCTCAAATAAGTTTTATTCAATGTGACGAGGTTGCACAAGAGCTCCAGGCCCATCCTTGGCTCAGTCAGTCACTGGAATCTGTCAGTGCCATGGAGGGTGACCAGGCTCTCAATATGGCAATAGCCCTCCTACTCCAGGTGTTGGCTGCTGTGCCAAGCAGCTCCACTGCCTGACAAGGGCCTCTGTTACTCTTTTCCAGCCTGGAAGGGAGAGTTTGAGGGGAGCTCGAGAGCTTGAGGGACAATTGCTAGCTGCTAGAATAAAACACTGAGTTGGAACACATCAGTTTTCCCACATCAGTGGCTGGGATTTGTTTTGGCTTTTGGTCTGGTGAGAGCACTGGATTTGAGAGACGACCTGCCCAATATTCATTTCTCAATTTTGGAAACTCCTGAGTACTGTGGATGCTCTCTGATTTACCAACATGTACAGATGAGAGTGGTAACACTTCAACAAGAATGAGGATAGATTTTTAGACAAAAAAAATCCATCCCTTGTCCCCCAAAAAATCCTATCTTCAACACTGCCATTTTTCACTTTTTTGCTACATTTGACAAAAAGTTTCTGGTCAAAAGGAGAGTGAAAGAGATATATACAGACCTAGCATCCTTTGCCCTTTTCTCATCCATCCAAATGGTCATGTGCTGTTTCTGGGGAACTGTGGGGGAGGATCAAAATGCCTACTTCAGTGAGTAACTGTAATTTGGAAATGAATTATTACAACAGGAGACACAGAGACACCTTCCCTGGAAGGGTCAGTAGACAGAAGCTTAAGCTCATGTGTGAAATGTGAGCATTCAGTCTGAATTTGAAACAGGATCTTGGATCTATCAGATCACAGGAGAGCACAATAAGTATGGAGCTGTTGCCTTTTCTAGAGTAGCATGAATGTGTGCCCATTTCTCCTCCTGGTTTATCATATAAAAATAATTGGTTTTCAAGCTGATGTGGGCTTGGAAAATCTTTGAAGGATGAGAAAATGGATTTCCATGCATTGCCATGTGTGAACTTTAGAGAAGGGTTCTGTGCATCTGGGCACAGAATATTGTTTGCCATGGACTCAAAAGCAGCACATGCCTTTCCTATTTAGCAGATGAAGCAATGGAGACAGTCCTGTCCCAGGACTTAAACAGCTGTAAGATGCACAGAAGTAAAATGTCCACCATTTCAACTCCTCGTGATTGGATCCTACACACACATAACTGGCAAGTGTTATGAAAAGGAAAAAATATCAGTTCCTCGGGCCAGTGAGAAAATTCTCTAATGGTGAAGATTTCTAGAAACAAATTGATTTCTTCCATGAGGTATTTAGAATGAAAAATGTGATAAGTTAGAGTCAGTCATTAGCATTTGTTGAACATTCTGCTTATTATTAGTGTTTCGTATACTTCTGGTTCAAACTTTTAATGGAAAAAGAGTGGAATAAATGGGGTAACACTAACCAGATGGTTCTGTATGTGGAATTTCTAAAGCTTTTTGTGTACTTTACGTTGAAGATAACAAATCACACGGGTCAACAGCTAGTGTCAGCTAGTGAGAAATGATTGTACATTTTAAGGAAGAAAAGCTCTCGAGGTCTTAGTTGCATTGGTGTCAGGGATTCAATTTTGCAATTTTCACATGGAAATGAAGATGCTTCCAAGTGAGGCATACTGCAGAAGAAATGTTTAAAGACGCATTTGTTTAGATTCCAAAAACTAGGTTATCTTAGACACATTTAGGTTCAGGACATCTCCTCCTTGCTTTTCGCTTAATTATGTTTCTATTTTATCTTTGGCATCTGCAGAGGATAAAATATAGGAATAATTAGGAATAGAGCTAGCTGATGAAAAATTAAGACTCTGCAATATTGTTTCTTTATATGCTGTTCTTAAAAAAAACAGAAAGAAAATCTGTGATATGTTTTGCTTTTTGATAACTGTCTTCGTATGTTTTAACATTGTGAGAGTCATACACTTGCTAAAAATATCTGTCTGATCTGTGGCATATCTAAGTCATCCATCCCTATAGTATCTTGCCAGGTCACTGTAGTCCTGCTGAAATATTTTGACACAGAATTTCATCCAAATAAATAAATAGTGTATGATGGTGCCATCTATAGCCCAGACAGCTCAAGGGATTAGTAATTAGTTATACAGCCTTTTACTTAGGGATTATTACTTAAGATCACACTCAGAATGTCACTTCTAGCCACAGGCTTGGCAAGTTGAAACAGTGGTTTCTTTCTGATCCTTGTCAATGAGGTAATGTTGAAGTCAGCTGGGGCAAAATAGAAATAGAAACTGAATTATAATTTCCAGAATTGATTTCTCAAACTCATTTTTGTGTAAAGACAATAGGCAATAGTTTTTAACTCCTGTCTACCTGTTCCATGAGTACAAAAGAAAACTTGCAGATACCAGAAAACTTTCACTGGCATTACCTCCTCAGAAGGAGACAAGTGTGACATAGTTTCAAGTATATTTGCCAAGGGCTGTTGCATCACAGAAATCAACAGCAATAGGATGAGCAATTCAGAGCTAATGATCTTTCATAAGACAATCTCATTCCTGTAACTCAATACTGTAACTCATCTAGATAATGGTCCAGGAGCTACAAAAATAAAAGTTTCCTTAAAACCGAATTATTTACCTATGGCCAGTTTCTAGGTGGACCTCAGAGAAATAAACCACTCTGAAGATGCAGCCTTGCACATGTGCAGTGGGGATTTAAGTTTTTGGTGTGAAGTTAAAACCTCAGCTGTAAAAAATCCAACTGTGGCAGAGTTCTTTTCTCTTGTTCAAATCAATCTTGATATTAGAAGTTATTATATTCCTGCAAAGGAGAACATATCAGATTTTCTGCCAAGGGTAGACCTTCTTCTTAAACACAGCATTTACCCTTTGAATAACTCCTCAGGCTAGGCTTGTCTCTCCTAGAAGACACTTGTCATTAGTGGCAGAAGAAACTTCACTTTTGACACATGTAGAATGAAGCAATGTAGAAGTTTATTCACCATGGCATCTTCCATAGATGAAACATCTCTAAGAATTTTGCAAAGCTGTACCATTTTCTAGAGCCAGAGGTAGAGAGCAGTGAAAGAGCCATAGGCAAAGGAGGAAAGATGAGCTTCCTGGTGAAAGCAAAAGCAGATTCTTATTGACCAAACTGAGTTTGATTAATCATCCTAACACAAGTGACTGATACAGGGTGGATGGAGAAGTGTGGGAGGATTGTATGTGTGTTCTGTTATTTGTGATGTGGTGAAAAGTATTTATCTTCTGTTTTCACTGTCATGAAATGACCATGCACAGTGCAAAAGGGTTCTCAATGCAATGACTGTGTTATCATACCTTACGTGCTGAACTTCAGATGGAAGTGTTGCTTCCTGTCATGTAGTTATGTCACTCTCACTGAGGCAGGGAACCTACATTATATTTGTTAAACCAGAGATCAGTAAACTTACCTGGGTGATGCTTTTTTCCAATTTTGTAGAAATTATAAAAAGCAAAGGAATTCTATGAAACACTGAAAGAGAAACAGAAAAGAAAACGGGTTTTGTTTTTTTCTTGGATTGTTTTAGATTTTTGCATCCTATTTGACTAATGATTTCAGACTACTGGTAAAGATTACATCAAGAAGTGACATGACATTCTCTTGCATAACATGCATTCATGAACAGTATTTTTTGTAGTGCACTTACATCTTTGCATTTATGCTTTGGTTCTCATGTGTGAAAGCTTGTGCAAAGGTGTATCTCTAAAGTTGTTCAATTTTTGCTCATTATGTTAGATATGTAATTGTATCCGTTGTTAGATCCTATTTTGAAATGTTTCCTTGAAGCAAGTATAAAAACAGGGTGAGGGATGCTCTATTCAGTTTCTAAAATGCCTCAGTAAATTCCTGTCACAGTTACCTTGTGTGGCAGACTGGAGCTGAAGGAATCATTACCACAGGTGCTCAGCACCCGAGCTGTGGACCTGGAAGTGATGGAACAGGGAACAGGTTTGCTGTTAAAGTAAAAATACAGTTAAAGTAAAAATACAGTTTTGTTTAGTTCAGTAATTCAATTTAAATAATTTTACAAAGTGTATAAAATTTTGAGGTACAGCAGTCAAGGATCACACAGCAGACCTTTTATTAAATGATTATCTGCCAGGTATTTATTTGTTTGATTTTCAAAGGGTAGCCCACAGTCTGGAGGCTCTGCCTAAACCTAGAAGTGGTGCTGTCCTCTGCTCTGAAGAGTTACTTGCACAGATGTTTCCAGATGTAGAAGATGAATAATCCTGACTGAAGGTCCCATTACTGGTCACTAGTAAAAAATGAGATTGGGATGTTTGCAGAGGGAAATCTCTTGCTGATTTGAGCTCTGCTCTTGTGAGCACTTACATTGTGCTTATTGTTATGGAGATGCATACTCCCACTGAATACTCCAGGTTGTGTACATAAATATTTTCATAAGTCTTAGAGATCTGGTTTGGTGAGTGCAGCAACAACGTGTGTAATGCACAATCTCAGCTGCTTCCGAGGTACTCAATCGCTGCCTGGAGACAGACAGAGCAAGCTTTAATATGAAATCTCTCCAGATTAAGTTTTTAATATTATAAGTTTGATTTATGTGTGGGAAGAACATTTGGATGAGATATATTGGAAGAAAATGAACCCCATCCATTAGCAAAGAATGCAATAAGTAGGGAAGGAAGATACCTGGCTCGAACGTGTGCTATGACTCAGAATTGTGTCCTGGAGTCATTATGCAGACAAAACCCCCACCACTGGCTTCAGTGCAAGTTTTGCATGTGTAACAGCTGTCACAGTGAGACCATTAATCAGCTGAGCCACCACACAGGTGGAGGATGAGAAACCCCCTTCTGTGCTAGAGGTTGGGTATTACTGTGCACGGGGTCTGTGTGTCTGTGCTGCTGCAGCAATGCAAATCTCTGGTGCTGATCTCTTCCACCACTGGCATGTTTCTGTACAATTTGCTCTTTTAAGTAGAGGAAGAAAAATACAGACTGTAGTTAAATGCTAGAGAGACCATGACTTTGCTCTAAGCTGTGTTTCTGCTGTTAAAAGAGAACAGTTATTGTTTATTGCAATAAAAGACAGACCTATTTTATTTTACTTGATATATTGGTACACTATCTATGAACTCATATCAATAGATAAATGAACAGTTTACTTTTGATTGTGTGTGTTGAAGTACCCCAGGTTATTTTGCCTAGATTATGTCCTTTATTATTATCCTGCTATGTATAATGACAATTTGTGAAAAACAGAGGTTTTTCCTTCCTCTCTTGACCATATAAAAAGAAAAAAACCAAAAAAAAATCCAAACCCTGATCAGAATAAGCACATCCCTTGATACAGAGACACTTTCCACCTCCTCTCCATTTGCATCATGTGATATGGCAAGACATCAAATGATAACAAGATGTGTAAAGTGACAATAAATGAAAGATAAATCAGAAGAATGTTTTTTGGATAGACTGTTCCTATTCAATTTGGATGATAAGAATTTAGTCTTAATTTCTGACATATTCATTTTATCAGCTAAATTTCCTAATTTGTATTATTACAGATAATTACCAACGTATATTTATTTTTAAAACTTTATTTGTTCAATTAGAAGGTAGATTTCAGCCTTTATCTTTGTAGGTAGCTGATCCAAGACAGTTTTATGTAAATGGCTTAATTAATTGCTACCTTTCAGTTGAAGCAGCAACTTACAAAGGAAGTAATCCTTTTCGAGTGGCATAAGATGTTTAAAAATGGCAAAAAACCCACAATACTTTTCTCAGGCACCTTGGCACACAATTATAAGTTATTTGACAGCAGTAAATGTAATAAACTGCAAGGCTTCTTCCCAAATTATGTCTTTTCCATGTAATTAAAATAGCATCAACCTTAAGTGCAGTGGCTCTGTAGTCTTCAAACCTACATTATTAAAAGACTTAATTATGCAGAATTACAAAACTTTCTTATAAATGGTTCAACATGTTGGTGGTAAAGATGTGATCTGTGTGGCCTACTTAATAAGTTTACACTCTCTCAAGCAATTAGTTGTTTCCAAGTGTTTGGTGCCTTGCTCTCCCTCCCAGGCTATCCTTGGAAAACGCTGCCATGCAGTGCTTTTAGAGGATGTGGTGACAGGGCTTTTCCTTTATGGCCACCAGACAACAGCACAAATCTCTCCTGGTGACCATCTGCAGCTGGGCTTGCCTGGATTGCAGCTGCAAACTGTCCTGACCCATAGTCCTGAAAGGAGGAAAGGGAGTTTGGGGTATTCTTTCTCCTCCTGCCATGCCCCAAGGTCCATTTGTTGTAGATACTGAGCCTTCAAGCAGTGTTTTCCCCTGCTGCATCCTACTCTACCAAAGCAAGGGGCACTCTGTAGTGGAAGCAGTCTGTAAAACCCAGAAGAGGGTTGTTGAGATCCCATATGTGATGGTAAATGCCTTGATTCTGTGTTTGCATGGTGCTGCATGGACCCCTTTCTTAGTGTTATGTTTTTGCTTTGTAAGAATAGTGGGAGGAAATAATACACAATCCTTTTAAAAAGAGCCAATTCTTTGTGTCAGTAATAAGGGAAATCAAAAAATACTCACTGTGCCCGCTTATCTCATCTGCTGCTTGCTGTTACCCTTGTTTCTGAACTTCATACCAAACTGGTGATCCTGGGGGAGGGGGAAGGATGGGTGGGTGAATGAATACATGTCTGGAAATGTGGCAAGCTTTCAGTAGAGATGCTCCGATGCTGTCCTCATTATTGTCCCATTTTATTTGGCAGAGTGACTCTTTTCCCCTTAAACGTGCAAGGGTTTAATTAATACATTCCAGTTGTCAAACCCAGTTCAGCTTGATGAGCAGGAGAGTGTAGAAAAGCTAGATTATTTGTTTGCATCACTAGGCAATGGGGAAATACCTCCTCCATTGGTTTTCTTTGCAAGTAGTGACAGCAGCGTTTTGACAGAGACAAAGGGATAAAAAATGTGCTGGAAGGACTAGGAGAATTAATTTGTAATAGATAATTGGATCTGTATGGCAATGATACGAATTTGGAAGAAACTCAAGAGGAATAGCTCTCTAGGTTTTTAGGTTTCACTCTCATGTCAAAATAGCATCTGCATGCCTTATGCATTTTAAAATTTAAGAAAATACATGTTTTGCTTCCCTATTTAGCTGCCCCACTGACTTTCTGACAAAGGTGTGGATATGCCTGTTTTTATTATTAATTAAACCACAAGAAAAAATGGGCTATTTTTTGGGAATGTGATACAGTATCACTGTTACTTTCCTCTCTTGCAAAAGTTAGTTTTACTCTTGCACCAGCCCCTGAGACAACTGTCTCTTGAATTTTGCAAGGCTCACCTTTGTTGCTGACTGATCCTACGGCAGATCCTCAGGGAAGGGTGTAGTTCAGATTGTCTCATTCAGTGGAAGTGTGGGTCCATTGAGTGCCAGGATGGAGATGTTACCTGTGCTCAGCTCCGGGGAGAGCCAGTGGGGAAAGCAGAGTGCCCTGGGGGTGTCCCACGGGGGATGTTCCATGGGGATGTTCCATGGATGATGTTCCATGGGGCTATTCCATGGAGATGTTCCATGGAGATGTTCCATGGAGGATGTTCTATGGGGCTATTCCATGGGGATGTTCCATAGGGGGATGTTCCATGGGGATATTCCATGGGGATGTTCCATGGGGGACGTTCCATGGGGACATTCCATGGGGATGTTCCTTGTGGATGTTCCATGGAGGATGTTCTATGGGGCTATTCCATGGGGATGTTCCATAGGGGGATATTCCATGGGGATGTTCCATGGGGGATATTCCATGGGAGATACTCCGTGGGGGCGTTCCATGGGGATGTTCCATGGGGATGTTCCATGGAGGATGTTCCATGGAGCTATTCCGTGGGGATATTCCATGGGGATGTTCCATGGGGATGTCCCCAGTACACACCACACAGCTGCGGCTGCTGAGGTGGGCTGGTGGTGTCTGTACCAGCTGCAGATTTTTCAGGTTTGCCAAATTTGTCTTTATATGTATATTGATGCAGATCAAGCCTAGAGGTCATAAATGGAGACAACCATGGCTGGTAACAGAACAACTGACAAATAGCGACAGCACGTTATTTAAAAAAAAAAAAAAAAAGTTTTATCAGAGGGTGATCAACATTGTTAACCTCCTTTTAAAAAGGTGCTATGGGCAATCCCTGAAATTATAAACCTGGGAGGTGCCTCACTGTAAAGAAATATGGTTGAGGGAATGATTAAAGATCATGTTATAAAGGACCTAGATGAGGATAATATGATGGGGACAAATCAGCACGATTTCTATAGCCTCTCAGATTTCTTTGAAATAGTTAACAAATAATGGATAAAGGAGAACCAGTGGATATAATTTATTTAAACTTTCAAAAGGGTTGGATAAAGTCTTTTAAAGGAGGCAATTAAGGAATCTTGCTAACAATAGGGTAGGATGTAAAGTCTTGTCATGGATTTAAAACTGATTTAAAGACTGAAAGTTGAAAGTAAGATTAAATGCCCATTTCTTGCTGCTGGAAGGAGACAATAATGGCTGTTCAGGGGTGGGGCTAGGAATGGTAGACTTAGTTATTTTTAACGTATATATTTTATTAAATTGCTATTGTGCATAGAATATGATTAAGTGGTATTCCCTAGGAAATACTGTAGGTCAATATTAAGTATCTGTGTTATGGAGACTGCTCTAGTGCTGTCATGCTGCATTCAAAAGGAGAAGAAACAGGAAAATAGAGGGAACAATAGCAATAACACTTCTCCCAAAAGATGCCTCTCCACCAAAAAAAACATGACCTGCTTTCTGTACCATCTAATCTAAACCAGCACAATTCATGACACACACCAGCCCCAATCCAAGAACAAAATCAAGTTTCAGTCTCAAATACCCAGGGAAGTTTTGTCCATCCTTTGAACTCGGCATATCTGCCCATTTACTGCAATCAGCCCCTGCCACAGCAGAGCTGTGATCCCTGCTGGGGCTGGCATCAAGGCACTCCATGGCCAAGGCAGCTCCAGCCTCACGTAGGGCTGGGGAGGAGGAGAAATCGTAGAACAGCTCTGCAAACCTAGACTCGTTCAGATAATAAAATTTTGAATAAGATTTTTCACAGAAAAGGTGAGATTTGTGTCACAGAAATGTGCATACATTGAGACCAAACTTTTAGGCCCTGAATCTGTCATAACTCCTCAGGAAAGTGACACTGGTCGGTCTCACTCAGGTCCATGAAGATACCTCTGGATGCAGAAAAAGAAAAGTCTGCTCCATGCTGAGTGTGTCCTTATCTTCAAAAGACTGTCTGGTCCCAATAAGAGGTGTCCTCCCTCAGCATCTATCAGAGATGGACAAACTTTCAGAACAATTAGAGATGCTGAGTGGGACATCCTGGACAAGAAAAAAATAAAACCTGTGACTGTTTTATATGGGGAGGAGAAGAATGCTCAATTATGGAATGAGGACTGGAACAAAGGCTGGTCAGACACTTGGACTTGCTATTCTGGAACTCAAAAGTCACCTGCATTTAGTGTCTGTGTGGGAGGAGAGGGAGTGGAGAGCACTTTTCTCCCTTGGTAACAGGAATCTCTTGGCACAGGGTATTGCTGCAGACAGCCAGTTCTTAAATCTCATAGCAGGGTGCATTATCATAAAGAGTGTCATGTAACAGAGTTAGCTGAGGTCTGCCTGGTACTGAATAACACCAAATAAAATCCCTCCACTTAGTCACTCTACCCCCAAATTTCTGCACCTTGAATTTAGTATGCTCCTGATGAGTGGGGCTATCAGGAATGAGACTCCGTGCAGCGGACTATATTTAAGCATGGTAGCAGAATGATATTTTGATGGTTAATTTCTTTGATCTTCTGTTGAATTTAAATTTGCCTACAGTGGTTTCCCAGTTTCAATTAGTACACAAAACAAACTTTGCGTATTTTCCGAGATTATGTTCTTCATTATATGTTGCTGTAGTTTTATGTGTTGTTGCCAAGAAATCTGCTTTTGACAAATTGCACAGGAGGCATTTTGAGATTGTGATGGAGTTGATTGAGTTTTGGCCAAATCCTGTACACTTTTATCACTGAAGACTGAAATACAGATGCTTGTTACATTAAAATATATAGAATTTGCTTTGGCCCTGAAAATCTGTGTCACATTTTAAAATAACCAATTTGGGTACAATTTGAGTTAAGTGGCAAGTAAACAATGCAAATGAAACTGTTTTGTTAGCTAGAAAGTAATTGAAAATCTGCAACTAATTATAAATTGGCAATATACAAGTCTCCAGGAAGCTGAAAGGAATACTTCACTGATACATTGTTTAGTTATATTCAAAATTAACTTACTCTGCAGTTTGTGCAAGAGATTTTATTGCTTATTGTAACTTTACTTTTGGAAAATGAAACAGCTCAGATTTCATACGAGAAAAAGTGTAATTTTTTAATCAAAGATAACCCTTGTTATGTCACATAATTTTTATTTTCTTTTATTTCACACGGGCCTACAAAAGCTTCAGCTTTTGTATGGAGGTTTGAATTTCTTCAGTGTTTGTCAGTATTCTAAGTCTTGATTGGCACCTTCATTGTGTTTTTCAACTCATCACCTCAACACATTTCTGATGCATTAATGTAGCTGTACAATACCTTTGAGAAATAAGAATGTGTTGTCACATGTGAGAAGAAATTCTTTGCTTGTATTTGGTTGAAAAAAGTGTGGGATTGGCTGGGAAGCATCTACTGTCAATGCCACCTAGATGTGTAACATTAGGAACTAGTCAAAACATCCAGGTAATTGTCATGTGGATTTGTGTTGCCAGAATGTGTGCCATGTGCAGACATCAGGTTTTGGTGAATATCAGCTTTTGTGATTGAAGAATTGTTTTTTAAAAGGAAGATGTAAATACACAAGTTTTGATAAATCAATGTGAGTAATTGCTAAAACGCAGTTTAACAATCCTTGATGTACATAACATAATTCAAAAAGCATTTCACAGAATTTGGACAAGTACAGAGGGAGAAATCCTTTTCTTAGCATGCTCTGAAATACCCTTTATCCCAGAGCAGCAGGCCATGATGGAAAGCTCAATGCTATCTCTGTTTTGATCTTGTCACCAAAAGCCCCAAGAGGTTCCACAACAAGCATGGACCTGAACTCTGCAAGAAATAAACATTCTCAATCTCTTCCAAACTTAGAGTTGTTCAGGTAAGATGCAGAGGATGCAAAGCAGGTTTTGGGGGGAGAAAGGTAGCCCTGCAGTTACTGTTGTATCATTCTATATTACGCAGATGGACAAGCAAAAGGTTATAAAGATGAAAAATTATGTCCTTGATCCAGATAGAATACGAGTAAGAGCCACAGGAGCACTCCAGTCTCTCAGTGTCAGGCTAACCATCATTCTGGTGTATTCACACATGTGGCAGTTGCTTTCTCTGAATAAACATTTCACTGATGTGTACTCTCCTTTAACAAACCTTGACTCGGAGAAATTTCAGACTGGAATTTTCTACAGTCTTGTGCTGTTTCCCCATAAACCAGTAATGATTAAGTGAATCATATATTCTTCTGATAGTAATTTTTTTAATATAAAGTCTTGTAGTTAACAGCTAGAAGAGATGTCTTGCAAAACCTTTGAAACACCACTTAGAAATGGTTCAGCACTGCCCTGTGATACGGTGTGGGCTCAGATATGATGCTCGTAGGGGGCCAACAAGGGGAGAGGTTTCCTAGTCAGTCCTGTGCTGAGGAAATCTGGACAGTCTGTCATTAAAAGGAAAAGGCTTCAGCCAAGGAGCAGGAATAGACATCTTTTCTTTCTGCAGTAAACATTTCCAGACTTGTGTAAGCAGCTCCTGTGAGTACAGGTTGCAGGATGAAATCCATAAATACCAGGCTTAAACAAGCGAATCTGCATCGAGAGCATTTTAATAAAAAGTTAGCATGGGTTGTGGGGAAGGAGGGGATGAAGCACTGGGGGAACGGAGAATATGAGTCATGGCATCCACACTGAAACAAATCTTTGAGCACAAATCACAATATAAAATTTTAAGGGCTTGATCCTGCCTTTGGCTATGCTGGTGTGTATTGTTACATATCCTGTAAAATTGACTACTGTTACATGGTACGTGGTACTGTGCACCCACATAACTAAGCTCTGAGCTCTTGGTTTTTATAGTCTTTATTTTTTAAATCCTGTAAATGCTGTTGGACTTGGCTTTTTAGAATGCTGAACAGATGCAGCAAGATTTTCCTACACTTCCTACCCACTTACAACCCTGAATAATTAGTGGATGTGTTGCATTTTTCGATAAAGACTTCTTAGAGAGCTGTTTGCTGAATAAGGCCACACAGAATGTGTCATTGTTGCTGCTGCAGGTTTTGAGTTTATTTGTGTATTATGGGTACTGTATACCACACAGTAATGAAAAGCTATATGCTCCGGTCTGCTGGTTCACTACACAGTCTGTGTGATTACAAATTGTTTGAATAACAGTGGACTATTGAAACTCTATCCAGATGTGCGTGTTGCTAATTATGGGAATACCCACAAAGGCGGATTACCTCTTTTGTTAGCATTTCCAACCCGTTTAAAAACAGGAAAGTGAAAAGCATGTAGGCAGCAAATAAGAAGTAGCTGTACGTGTTGGAGATGAAGACTTCACAATTAATTCCCAGGGAAGAAAAACCCTTGACCTGGCAGGATGCATTCCTGGAGTGTAACCAGATGCAATTTAATGCACAGGAGAGATATCCCAAAGTGGCAGAATCTGAAACAGTCCCAGAAGTGGCATAACACCATTCACAGCAGGTAAAGCCCAGGTAAAGAAAGACGTGGTGGGGAGAGGGGATCTGAGCTATTGTCAGCTTTCTTGCATAATTACTTTAAAAAGTTTCAATAACTTGAGATAATGTTTTGGAAGGACAGGTAGAGGAAAATGTGATCATGTCTTTCTAGAAAATTTAAGTACTTTTCATTTAATGAGCTGGGCCACAATCCAGAGGGACTTTTAGGATGAGCAGTACTCGGAGTACGAAGGACTCAGTGTGTTTCCAGGCACCACACTGGGGTGACAGAGTTTTCACATTGTCTTCCAGAAGTGCTGTCTGCTGGCTTTGGATGAGGGAGAACATCATGTCTAGTCATAAAGTGACCCTCAATTACTTTTTCTCTTTGCTTCATTTCATGAGTTGCCATGAATTGCACAGGAGATGAAATGCAGAAAGTAGAAGGAGAAAATGCCAGTGGCAAAAATTCAGTGTGGGATCCAAACTGTTTGAGGAAAACATAGGAACAGATGAAAGAAAGGGTGTTGAATGGCTTAGCTACCTGTCCCCTTAACAGCTTGTGATGAGGAGTTAAATAGTTTATAGCAACCTTCACTCAAATTCCTTTCTTTTGCTTCTTTTTGTTGTTCTTTTTTTTTTTTTCTCCAAAAGATGGGGATTTAAGTAGAGAAACTCTGACTTTTCCAGCTTCTCTGGAAGAGAGAGAAGACATCTGAATTCAGACTTGACCCCACTTTGTATAGCTTAATTTAAATAAAAATGATGTATTTCCTCCTGAGTGATTAATAGCCAAGTGTGGTGACATACAGGAACAATGAGCTTGACCTTCTAGGTAAAGGATAACTGCTGTGTTAAGTTGGTTACACAATTTCCCCTAAATAAGTTGACAAGCAGTGAGCATGGTTTTCATGACTTCTGATCTTGTAAATGCACACTTACAAGTGATTTGCCTATTCCTCTGAAGGAAGTCTTGCGTTCTGTGGGACACGTGTTAAATAAATTCCAAATGGCCTAATGTGAGATGTTGAATCCCAGCAGCCAGGGTCTGTGCAAACAGGCAGACCTGCCAGGGAACTGTGAAGTGTGAAATACTCTGGACTGGAATCCTGAACTTAGAGAAATTTCACATCCTCTGGGCATCTCAGCAGCTTATTAAGCAGGCTAATAATTCCTCCTCCTCCTCCTTGAGCTAGTAGAGTGAATTTTTCTGTTACATGGAGTGAACTTTACTTTCTCTTTTGTCAATGTTTCTTTCTGTCCCCAAAGCTGAGAGCATCAAAGATGCTACAGCTATCCATATTGAGCTGATAGGGTGTTTATATAGAAACAGAATCAGCCTACATGCCACCCCGACCTTATTGCATTCCTTTATGAAGTTTCAAAATCTACAGTAGAAGACAACTGCTGGCATTCCCTGGGCATGAAAAATGGGAAAGAATGGAATATTGATGGGAAAGCAATCATCTCCATAAGTTGCCCCAATGTTAAACATTCATTACTTAAAAAGAAAAATGCATCTGCTCAACTTCAGATTATTGCTTTGGATCAAGCAAATGCTAAAATCAGTTTCAGAAAAGCGCTTTGCCCAACCCTTGACTTCTCCTTTCCTATGGGAGCTGTGGTTAGCACATTTGACTCACTCAGTGGAAAAATGGGCCATAGAATGATTTGAATTTGAAGGAAAAATGTCACACATACTGCCTCTGTGGTTTTCCTTCACTTGTGGAGGTTTAGACAATCTCTCCTACATCTCAGGAGGTCCAGGGGATCGTAACACAAACTTCCACATCCCGTGGAGATCCTGCACTGTGCTGCCTGTGGTCCTAATATCCCTGTGTACCTAGAAGAGCTCTCCTCCCAGCAGGGCTCTCCATCTCCAGCCTTCTACAGTTCTGTACTTCTCTGAGTGCAAGCAGTGTTTTGCAATAGCTGGATCAGCATCAAATTCAGCCTGTGTCCAGCAGAGTCCCTTTGACCCACTGCTGTGTGATTCAGCAAATATCCAGTCTCCCAGGAGCTGTAAGACTCAGTAAAACACTTGCCATCTTCAAATCCTAATCCTGTTAAATTAGGGCCAGGTTTTGTTTCTTTGGTTTCCATACTTTGGAAAGGGAAGAACTTTGTCAGCAGGTTGGTGTGCTCCACCCATGGTCAGGCAATGTAACAACCCCAAACTTGAAACACAGGACAGTCCAACCCAAGTCCATGGCCCAGGGACACAAAAGTGAGAGGAAATTAAAAGTGCAACCTTTGCAGTTAATCCATCATAATGGATAACTTTTGTCCCTTCCTCCCTCTATCCTTTGCATGTAGGTTTGTTTTTTTTTAAGGATTCAACTGAAATGTTGCCTGTCTCTTCCAGAAGGGAAGCTGCTGAAAAAGAGATCATGTTGTGTAAGGCAGCATGAAATGCAGTAGGTATACTTGGCTGTCTTGTCCTTTCTCTGTGATAAGCACCACACTGAAGTCTGCTGTCATTTGTGTCTACATGTGAATATCTTTCTGTAATGGAATAAGAGTGTTTGCAAAAATGGCTACTGAAGTGCCCAGCCAGTGCACTTACTGCAGGAGAGTGACAGGATAAGAGAAGTGGCAGAAACAAAGATAGGAAAAGAGATTTTTGCACTAACAAGTGTGAACCGATAAGCTTGACCTGTATGGGAAATGTAGAGAATCCTTAGTGCACTTGTCAGGCCAAAATTAGCCATGCCAATTAGTTTTCAGCAACACTGATCTCTGAGAGCCCTTTACTTATTTTCTCATTTGTGGAAGGAAACTGCTGGCTCACAGCACTCCACTTAAGGAATTCTTAGCAAGCTAATTCACTTGGGCATAAATAACTATCCTGGGTGTTGAAGCCTGGGGTAGGAATGAAGAGGATCTATAGAGGTGGATGGGGAGGTGTTGTGTGGAGGTTTTATTGGCCACATGGATAAGTTTTGTGTGTCATCGAAACTGAGTGCCTAATCACCTCCGACATGTCATCACAACTGCAACATGCTCAGCAAGGCAAAAGGGAGGGAAGAAAATACATATTTCTTTCTCAAGTATGCACAGCTAGGAAGCAGCCATCTCATTTTTCATCTTCCTTCAGGGTAGGTGTTCAGGCCGTGTCTCTGCCAGAGAGTGGGGGCTGTGTGCTTCACACAGGAATGAAGTGTGGTGTTTTAAATAAGAGATCTTGAAGTGCTGTTTAGCAAGTAAGCACTTCTGATTAGAGTATGGGAATAGAGAAGTGGTCTGTACCTCATTAATTCTGGACAATTTGGAAAAGTTGGAAGCCAAGGAGGCAAAGTCTGTAGTAAACAAGAGATTGCCAAGTTTCTAGTTTTGTCTGTTTATTTAACTAATTCTTCCTTGTGGGAACAAGGGAAGGAAAGATGAGTTATGCTGGCATAGAATGATAGTCTGGGTATCAGTATGGAAAGAAAGAGAAATGTCAGTGCTTAGGTGAGTCAGAAGGGGCTGTGGTATCATCTCTGGGATGTCTTCTCTAGCCCCTGTGTCAGAAAAGGTTTTTCAGTTGTAAATTGGTGGAGGGAAACGAAAAGGCAAATTAAACAGGTCTTTGAGTAGAAGAAAGGATGGAGGCTCAGAAAGATTATTCCCAAGGAGGAGGGGGACATAACAGAGAAGAATTAGAGGTGGTGTCTGCAAAGACACCAGAGGGAAATGAGCCTGTTGGCTGCTGAGAATCCAGCAAAGGAGGAGGCCCAGAGCAGGAGAGGAGTGAATCAGACACCCTGTGTTGAATCTGTGCAGGAGGGAGTGGAGGGAGCAGACTGGTCAGGGCTGAACATGAGGCTCAGCAGAGCAGTGATTGCATTAGGCACAGGCAGAGGAGCAGAAAGGAGGCAGCTCGTGTTAGGTTATCCCAGTTAGATTCTACTGGGGGTAAGGAAACGTGATTCAAGAGATTGGTTGTTAAATTAGGATTTCCTCACGTAATTTTATCAGATCTCACATCATCAAGTCAAATCTCATTCCGTTCAAGTGGATCTTAAGAAACTGTCAAAAGAGAAATTGCACCTAACATGGACATAGGAGCAGAGTGGTCCAAGGATGGAAAGGAACTTTTTGGGCTAAGCTTCTCTTGTGTTTCAAAGGCTTCTTAGGAGAAGCATTTTCCCTTCAAAGGATTTTCCCAGCCAGATTTTTGTCTTGTTTTTGACTGTTTGCATTTGTATTCCTTGTACCTTCCTCATATATGTCTTCCTTTTTTTTCCCCCAATCTCAAGCTCTCACTTGTGAGAGCAGAAGGTGATGCAAAGATATCTGCATCTGCTGCAAGAGGCAGTCTGACATTAGGCCTTGGAGGGAGGCTGGCCATGCGGGAGATCTCTTCCACATCACCATTTTCCCCCATCTGTGGAGCTAGCAGGCTATGACTATTTGCTGAATAGGCTCTTGGAAAAATCTTGCTGTAAACTCACAAAGCCTGGCTTTGTGTCCAGAAATGGTGTTTCCACACAGTAGATCTGATTTCCATAGCTTTACACTCTTCAAAATACCAGCCAAGGCAAGTCCATGTAACCATGTTAAATTCCTTTCTTTTCTCTTTCTTAAATCAACCAATTTGTGTAAACCTCTGAAGAGACAAACTGACACCACTTTGACCAGAGAGTCAATGTTGATTTTTATTAATTGCTTAAAACTTTATTTTTTTCTTTTTGTTTTTAAATAAGGCCAGGTCTGTGCTGCAGATTTCTATCAGCACAGCTGTTCTGGTCAGACTGACACCTCTCAGTGAGCAAACACTACACATGTAGATGCAATTATACCTCAAAATGGTGCTTGTTTTGCTTGCAGGGATGATTTTACTGTACCACTACAAAGAGCTGATTTGCCAGTGTAAGTTTACACCGCCCCAGGAATGCTTTGTCTGTTTACTGTGCTGGTATTCCTTTATCAGTAAGGCATTTGCAGTGTAGACATGGTCTTATTTGGAGGGCTGGTTTTAATCCTGACACATGCTAAAGTGATTACACTGCTGATTGAGGACTCAATAGAAGGACTCCAACTGATTTGCTCTGGATCAGGGCCTGAAAGGAAAGGAATTATCTTGTGGTTTGAACACAGGGGTAGGAGCTCTTCGTGCACACCCTGGGTTTGATATTGGCTTCATTTGTCTCTGCCTCCAAAATTGGGGGTGTTATGGAATTTGTCTTACAGGAGTTTTGTGAGACTAATTGTTTCATGTTCCTGTTCCAGGACATGAGTAAAATTTCTATCCCCAAATGGATAGCCACTACATTTAAAAATAAATTAAAAAAAAAAAAAAAAGATAAATATAACAGCCTAGCTACTTCTGCAGCTGTTCCAATGGCACCAAGTGCTCTTGCAGCAAAGGCCCTGGTTCTGGGCCAACCTGTGTGACTGCTTTGAAGAGGCTCCCCTGCCTTTATGAGGTGTGTATCACAGTTTGGGATACGTTGCACCACCACATTTCCCATGGGTGTTTCCTGTCCAAAGGTTCTTCACCTTTTATATTTACAGTATCCATGTTTTAGGATTCTGTTTAAGGGCCTAACACCTCTTGGATGGCCATGTCAAACAAGGAGCAGCTACAGCTTGGGGACCTGTGTGCCAGTGTAGGGCTTGTGGTCTTGAAATGGGTACTGCTTCTTCTACAGGGCTTAAAAGCCAATAGCTGAGAAGCAGTAAATGCAGGGACTTTCTCCAGGGACTTTATTTCCCCAGGGACTGTAACACCAATGTGCTTTCACTACTCTTTCATGCCAGATCTAGAAGTGAGATTAAAAAGGACACATCTATTGGGAAGTCCAGGTTAGTGGATGCCATGTCCTGTGGTAGTCTGGCACGTACAAGGTTGGTGGAGACACATCCCTCCTTCAGACTGTCAGCTTCATCTCTTCATCAGCCTTTTGCAGAGGCAGTGCCAGCACGTTGAAGCTGAAGGGCTTTTTCCATTCTCTTCGTATCATCACGCACTGTGCTGTAGACAAATCAGGTTCCAGTTGGGAAATACAATCCCTGAACATGTGAGATCACACCAAGGAGCAAATCCCTGCAGGAAGCAAAATTAGCAGGAAATAGCTATTACTCATCATGTTCCTTTTTCACAAATGGTGAATCCTTTTTAAAAGCCACATCTGGGAAATGGAAAACTAGTGTTTGGAGCAGAAATCTTTATCTCTAGGAAAAGTTTCATCTTTTTTTATGGCTTAATACAGAATTTTTGGACTGTTCTTCACTTTGTAAACTGTAGCTTGCTTGGTCTGTGGCTGTTTTTACATATATTTTCTCAACTGTCATCTATTGGCACCAGAGACAATGTCAAGGGAACAGATTTTTATGACAAATTAGTGCGTAGAAGAAAGAGATGGTGTGTGGTTGCGTCTTGTGCCAGAATGATTAATTCCAGAAAGACCCCTTAAATTCCAATGAGTGCTTCAGAAATCAGAGTATTTTGATACTGGCCAGCTTGATTTAAGGCTACTAAAATTATTCAATTATGCTTCTACCTCAACTGAAGTACTTCTTGGCACTGTTGTAGGCTGCAGGGGGGAAAGAACGGGTATGTAAAAATTATTCTTCTTGCACGCTGCTAGAAGAAGAAGAACAAGGCTGTGTTTGGTGTAACTTTGTCAGGGCTTGGTAAAACTGATCACAGTTAAAGTAAGCAAAAATCAGCCTATTGTGTGCAGCAAAAAAAAAAAAAGATACCCACAGGCCAATGAATGAAAATCAAGAGCACTGTAGAACATCCTTTTTAAACCAAGTCTTTGTGAAAGTTAACAGCACTAAACCATTGCATGGGCTGGTGTGTTCTACAGGAGAATTTCTGCACTTTGTTCAGGCTTACTAACAGCACTTTGGTTTGCTTGATAACCAGTTGCAAAACTGAGAAATAGGGTAAGCGCTGTGTTGATGGCCAAGAAAGCAGTCAGAATCACAATTAAAAACAATATCTAGGCTATAGAATGACACTTTTGAACCTGGTCCTGCAATTCATCTTGGTAAGATTCTCTTGCACAATCCCCATTTATTTTGTCAGTGTTTTCTTGTTGCTGTTACTCTGAAACCCCAGTTTTCAGGTGACAGTAGCAGAAGAAATGCAGGTAAGAGAAATAAGTGAAAAATGTCATTACAAATGTGGTGATTCATTTTCTACTGCACAGAAATTTAGGAAACTTAGTCTTTTGTTTCATTATTATGACTTCCATTGTCAGTGCCAATGGACGTGTTGGACACAGGTTTCTATCCATGGTGTGACTTTCTTTTGTGAAGTTCAACTGGTCGTGGGACTATATTGTAAAGGAAGTAGACTTATTTTAAGTCAGTGGCTGTTTTAGCTTGAATTAGTTTGTAAAATCTGAGTTGTAGTCAGAAACCCTTGACACCAGCGCAGCTCTTTAGGAAGGAAGGGCTGCTTAAGGGACTACTTTCAAGTATCCTTGCTGGGTGATGGCCAGCTTTGAAAGACAGCCTGGCAGGTTGTTGTTTGAACAAGACTAAGAAAGAAATATAGGAATCCTAATGTCATTTAAATTTTCAGAGAGAAAGAACCAGGATAAGTTTAAGGTCAACTGTTTTTGCAAATATAGTCTATAATTTGAGTTTTCTATAGTATTTGCAAAACAAACTTTTTCTGAGCAGGAGTGGTGCCCAAGTAGCTAGCTGTAGTTCTACAATTGACTGTATATTTTCTTTACACAGCTCTGAATTAGAAGCTTTGGGTTCTCCTAGGAGCAAAAAACAAAAGATAGTTAAATATAGTGAGAAATATGAAGGGCTGTGAGGGGGAAAGAGAGGGTATGGCAGGCGGAAAGAACCCCCAGGGAATGTTAAGTGCACATGTAAGAATAGGACATATGATCCTTCTTTATTATTGTCCGTTTAAAATTACAATGTGTTCCACTTAAACTAGACATGCTAATAAAATAAGAAGAGTCATTTATAGTGGACAAATTCCAAAGACCAAAGCTGTGTCCTCATTTAAATTCTGCTCTTTTGTTAGGGCACCCTACTGACATAATTCTCTATTGTTTCTGCCATTATCGCTTGTTTAATGCGGGACATAGTGTCGGGAAATTCCTGTCTGGCACTTACAAGGTGTTTCTAAAAGAGGGAACAAAAGAGTCAAGAGCACACAGGGAGCAGGAAGAAGCTGCGAGGGGAAGTGGCAGCAGAGGGAGGAATTCGAGATAGAAGCAGGGGCTGGGGGAGCCAGGCAGACCAAGGGAAGAGGAGCAAGAACTGGGGGCAGGCAGAACATCTCTGCACTCGCTCTAGAGTCCCAACTATTACAGGCAAATCTCGTAGGAGACTTAGCAAGCACTCAAGGATGATGAAAATACAACATTTCTGAGTGTGGAGTAGAGAGCCCCTGGGCTGGGAGGGCACAGGACAGAGCAGGAGGATCTGCTGGGGAAGAGAGGCTGTGTCACTGGGAAACTGGGCCTGGAATGCTGGCTCCAGGAGGGTTTGATGGAGGTTTGATGCTGAGGATTTGCTGTGGTCAGTGAATGGGGAAAGAGTTGGTGTCAAGGCCATCTACATCTCCTGATACTCTGGATATGAGGAGCAGGATATCCTAGCTTGCACTGGCCTGGACATAAGAAGATTACTCTGTACTGTCATTTGTTAATAACAATGTTGTTTTCTGTCGTATAATTAGAAAATACATCTTGCTTTGCCTCCAAGCACTGTCACCTTATTGCATTTGCACATTTTTCATAATATTTCAAGTGAACTGACCAGATAACATTAATGAATATATTAGATAGGCAGGCACTTTTAAGGAAAAATAATAAACATACTTGTATATTAAAAAGTTAATTCAGTCTGGAGCCAAACAGGTAATTTTCCCTTCAGCATTTTTTCACTCAGCTAAGACAGGTTGGACTAGGAGTGCAGTCACCCTGTCTACGCTCTTGGCTTGGCTTGCATACCAGGGGCGAATTTTCTTCAGAGACAGACAGCAAGATGATCTGATTGGCCTCGGTCCAGGGCATGCTCACAAAGGGCCCTTTGATGGAGGGCTCCTTGGTGAGCCCTGTACCAAAAGCTGCCTGCCACCCTCCTTTCAAAGATACCCATTTACAGTAATTCAGGGAGGGGGAGAAGGGAAATAAATAAAGAGACGTCAAATAGGGGGGTTGCCACAGGAATAATTACGTTACTGGGCTTGGAGGGGGTAGGGAAGAGGAGGGGAGAGTTATTAAGTAAACTGCTGGATGTTGAAGTAGCTGTTTGGCAACAATGCAAGAACATAAGGCATTTGCAATTAAGCTCATTAAAGCTTCATCATTTTGCTTATCAATCTTTTCTGAAAAGGGTGGGGTGAAGCACCATATATTAAAACATGGCTGCTTTTACAGATAAGGAGTGATCACTGCCTGTTTGACTCTCTGAGCTGCCCTGTAGTACCCATCCTGTGATGGCATACATGATCAGCTGGTTTAACTCCCTCTTGCACACAGGCAGGTCATTTATAGAAGTTGGTTATTGTTTCCCTGCACTCCACTGCTGCAACACCCAGTCCAGGCAACTGCTCCTCCTTCCTGTTATCTTGTTTGGTATCCAGATGTGGTCTCCTGCCTATCAGTCAATTTCGATCCCCTTTGTTCTCAAAACAGTGGTTTTTGGAAGCCTCCACTCGGTGGAATAAGGGGAAGGTGAGCTGGATTATCAGAGCCATTGCTTCCTCAGTCAGTGGGGCTGTCCTCTGCCTGGAGTCCATACTATTCCATCCTAATCAGAGGCTTTCAGTTTCAATGGGAATAACAGCGACTTGAAGATACATTAGTGGCTAGAATTGATCTGAGTAATTCCAGATCTCTTGGAGTCCTCAGCCTGCCTGAACTGACTTTTAACAAGGCCTCTTCTGGCTGAGGGACAGTGGAGTGTGTGAGTTGACTGGCAAAGCCATCAGAGCAGCAGTCTTTGGTGTGAAAGCCTTGCAGTAAGAACAGCAACAACACTGCTTTTGGGTTTGGAGCTGCTTCCCAGAGTACAAGGAGTGAGATCTGGGAAGAAATCAGGTCTGTCTTCTTCTGGTAATGTGAGAGTCGATGTGTGCCACTACAGATTATTGTGGATAGTAAGTGTGTAAGGACAGCATTGCAGATACAGATGCCTCTCATCATTCAAGAGCTTCAGAGCACTGTAGATGTGAGCTAAGCCCTGCACCATCCCTTTGTGGGAGGTGAGCTTTACTTTCACTTTCCAGATGGAAAAGTTTTGGCACAGAGGCACACTGGGGCAGTTCTGAACCCAGAAGCCATTGTTCTCACAAGTCCAGTTCCTCCAGTATGGCCTTGACCATGAAGCTCTGAGATTTCCTCTGTGTTTGGGTTGACAGCAACTATACTGAGCTTCAGAATTTTCATTCAAATATGATTGATTTTTTCTTGCTTCATTTGTTTCTGTTAGCAACTCTCTTCCATTTGTGATACTTAGTGATGGAGCGATGGGACCTTGTTCAGAAGTGACTCCTATATTAAGTTTCTTTAATTACTTTTTCCATTGTTTGCACAATATATTGTCTACATAGTGTTAAAACTTACTTTAACTTTGAAAGAAGGGAAAAGAAGCAAAAAAGAAAAAAAGAGAAGCTGGGGGAAATACTGATATGAAGAAAGGTATGGAAGGAGTAGCACCACTAATACAAACATGTAGGTCATATTGCCATGTGGGAATGGAAGCCAGCTTGAACTTTAATTCTTAGTTTGATCAAGGTAGTGTAAAACCGAACCCCAGAGGATTTCCAATGGAGAAACTGGATTTATATTTTACATATGAGCTGTAGTTGAAGCCAAATGTTCATTCCACTCAAATTGTGTAGGTGGATTACTTTACTTCCAGCCTTGAAGTATCATGTTTTTAGCTGCTAATAAACTTAATAAAATCCATTTCTTATTTCCCCTGGTGTACTGTGTTCATGAGCCTTGATGTGCCATAAGAGCAATGCTGTCCAGAAAATTCATTTATCAAGAAACAGACAAATGATGTGTATGAATAAGTTAAGAGGAATAGAATATATGTACCACTCTTTCAGTGGCGTTGTTCTTACAAGAATTGCCAGCTTCCTATTTTCTTCTGACTTACAACTGGACCAAAGAGTTGAGAAAACTTAATAAATTTTCACATCATCAACCTAACAGAGAGCTAAGCTATGTACAGGTTGGTTGTGTTTTTTAAATTGTTCCTTTCCCAATCAAAAATATCTTTCTGTACCAACAAGCTTCCAGTTTTGGCTTAGCTCCCAGAACCAGACCTGCCATTTCACACAGTGTGTGATCAGTCTAAGGGTTCATTGCCTCTGGAAGTCACTGAAGCCAAGAATTTACAAAACTGAATGAGGGATTAGATATTTATGTAGATAACAAAAATATCTAGCATTATTTGAGCTAATACAAAGAGATCACTGAGAAGGAGATAAAACCTCACTTTTGAAAGACATTAGATAATGTTTAATATTTAGAATTGGGGTGAGACTTCCTTGGGCACTTCCTTCCAGGAGGAGGTAGACTATCACATGGTATCCTTGAACTTTGACATGTTCAGTCTTGGATACTGAGAAGAGTTGTAACTGGTTATACACAACAATGACTGTCTTTCTACTGTGTGCACGTTTTCTGATGCCCCACAGTTAGCTAGATGAGATAATCCAAAGAGAGCCCTTTAGCCCACAGTTTTAAATTCAATCACTGGCCGACAAAAGGTGCCAAGTGAACTAAGACATCAGTGAGGGTGAGCAATGTAGTGAGTTAAGTCTTGTCTTCAAGACTCAGAAGTACAGAGTTTAATGGAAGCTTCATTGCAGACAAAGCCGCTTCTTTCAGCCCCTTCATATCCCCCATATGCAATAAAAAGTCACTCCTTTCAAAATATGGCTGTGGCACATTGCTGGAGCACAATGAATTCATCAGTTCACTTAATAGGTTTATTAGGGCGAATTGGGAGAGGAAATAATCTTTTAAAATATTTAAGGTAAACAAAAGAGTAAAAAAGAGTGGGAAACAAACTGCTTTATGGTAACAAGGAGTGGGAACCAGACAAGGAAGGAAAACAGAGAGGGTAGAGGCCTCAGGTACAGAGGAAAAAGTAAGATCTTAGGTAGAAACAGAAGGGTAAGGCAGGGTTGAACATATAAACAAAGGGTTTAAGAGAAAAAGCAACATGACTTTTGAAGCTTTTAATGCACATCTGACCCAAATCATCTGTCCTTTCAGAGTCAGCCCATCACCTCCCTTGCTGAGACTTTATTTTTCCTTGGAGATCTCTAATCCTTGCTCTAAAGAGCTCCTGACTTGGTGGACATGTGTTGTGTTAGTAAATGCTGCTATTGAAGTCAGCAGACTTGTTAAAACTTGTGCTTTTGCTGCAGCAATGGAGTTTGTGGTGAGCGGGGAGTGCAAGCCCGGTCATTCCTCCTGGTGTGTGTGCAGCCTGGAAGGGGTTCAGGGAGGGGAGAAGGGCCAGGCAGCCTGACAGCAGCTTTCCCACCTCTCTGTTGGCCATGGCAGAGGGTTTCTCATGAAATTTCTTTGTAGGGCGACTAGAGGTTATCGAGAGCACAGGGTTTTTCTTTCCAGCAAACAAAAATTGCCACTGAAAACTCTTTCCAGAACTTAGTACAACCTGAGGCAATATTTCTTCTGCAGAAACCACAAACAAATCCGTGCACGTGGATTTAGGAAAAGACTCCAGACTCATCTGAGCAGATCACAGGGACCTGGAGGGTTGCAGGGAGTGCTAAAGCCACTGTTGGAGGCACTGGGCTCTGTTGGCTTTGGTCAATCATTGGGGGCCAGTCCCTGACTTTCCTTAGGGGGCCTGTCTCTATCCACTTCAGTAGAAAAGCTAGAGGAAGGGGGAAAATGGAAGTTGACCCTGTTACATTTAGAGTTTATTAATTCTCTTCTGCGAATGTTTTCACAGAGAAAATTAAGTTTCTTTTAAAGATTAAGTCCACTAGCATGTAATGAGTGCACATGAAGTAGTGTCCCCTACCAATGTATTTGCAGAAGACAAGTATTTATCAGTCTTTTTCTGGTACAGGGCTTTTGTTTCACGCTGAAAAATAATTTTAAAAGAGTTTGTTGGCTTTTAAAAGGGATTGCTCTGTTCAGTTTCCCTTATTCCCGCTTTCCACTGTATCCCTGGGAGATATTATGTATTCCTTGGAAAAATATTTCATTTGGGAAGGGTAAAACCAGAGTCAGGTTTTTGCACATAATTTTCATGAGTTTTCTGTAGATGTTATGTGGACCAGAAAAAGTCAAGGTGCCATCACTCTGTGTTCTAATTAGTGCGTGCATGAAAGAGAAAATGGAACCTGTTCTTCAATACTAAAATCCAGCATTGTTGGAGAATCTAACACAGAGATTTTAAATTGAGCTTTTGCATTTATTTCTTTCTCCCTGAAGAATCTGTTGGCCTGAAGTTGTGTAACTCTCTAATAAAGTCATTGTGGTGGTCTTTGCTATCCTGGAAAATAAAAGATTAGAAAATTGCAGCGCAAAGCTCATGTTTGCTAAAGTGATCAACCTTAAATGGTGTGTGAGTTATCTCAGAGTCTAATCAGCATAGCTGATTTGAATAGAGCTGTCTTTAAAATAGAGATCTGCTGGTTAAGATTTGTTTTCATTTAGGTCTTACTTTCAGCAATAGGATTAGCCTAAGGTCTATATATCTACAGGCTCTTGTATAAACAAGCAGCTTAAACAAAACTACCATTATTATACTGATTTAGGGAGAGAGAAAAGCCTTGTTTGGTTTATTGAGTTAAGATCATATGTGTGACAAATAAAGCCTTCCTTTAAATGTAAGTTTTGTCCCATTCAATATAGTAAGTTTTCTGAGAAAAAAAAACTACAAAGGCAAACATTATTCTTAATGCCAATTCAATTTGTCACCTCCAGGTTTTAATCCCATAGGCTGGTGAAATACGTGCTATTTCATCCAGCTGAGCAACAAGGCAGCTGATATCACCATATTTATCACCATCGGGGTGATATAATCAACTTACTTCTTGCTCTGGGAGCTGCCCTTACACTTCCTTTTTCTACCTTTTACTCAATAGCCTTATTAAACTCTTTTCAGTGCAGATTTATTGCAGCCATGGATAATGTTCTGTTCTGTGGTGCTTCCCCCACAAGGAACTTCAATTGCTGTTGTCATTCCTTTCTCTTCTTTGTTTTATTCAGCACATCAGGTTTTATTTACTATCTTTAAGTGTCTCATAAATAAAATGTGAAAGTTCTGAGCTCAGTGAGCAACTTGGGTTCTAATGTGGGATGGCTGATCATGGTATGGATGCCATGGGTCTTATTTCATGCAACACTAAGCAGAGTGTGCATGTTTCTGAGTCCCTATCACAGGAGGTGCTGTGAGCTTAAAATTGGTTTGTGACCAAAGAAGGACTGAAAAGCATGATGGGAAAGTGCCATTAAACAGAACCAATCTGAAAATGTTTGGGTTTTTTTTAATATCTATGCAATTCAGATGCTGAATTTGAAACAAGAAAAAGATCAGGGAACTGTTTCAAGTTGCCACAAAACCAGTTAGGTTAAACTATTGTTAAATGAGTGTGAATAAACTCGTCTCCTTTTTAGTCCAGTCATGCCAGGTCAGGTCTTAGGCCCACAGAGCTGCATCTTTGCAGAATTCCTCTAAGTGGGTGAAGTTGGTGGTGGATGCATGAATTTCCAAGTGCACAAGTTGGCATAGCTGTTCAGGAGGACCTCTGGATAAGAGCAATCATACCAGCAATGACCATATTGTCTGCTGTCATAAATGCCTTTTAAAATACTTGAAATTTTAATGGATGATCCTTAAAATATTATGCTAGCAGGATAGCCATGTATTCAAACTGTCAACAGCTGACCCTGGATCATTGGTTAGAAATATTGCATTTGCTTATTGTGGTCTATTTGCTGCTGTTGGTTGCAGCTGAAGAGCTGAGTGGACTTGCTGGTGTCACCTCACTAAAAGTAAATTTCACCTTCACCACAGAACTGGATTGTAGATTGTGAATATTATTTAAATGGAAATTATTTCCTTATAAGAAGTCTCACAGAAGCATTGGGTTTTTTCCAGGCTGACTTTTTAATATTTATTTTGTATTGTTCTTGCTTTTATCCTTAATTTGGGGCTAAATTAGATCTGTCACTGTCCCTTTAAATTTATTCCTTGCTGGCTAATTTGTTTTAGCTAAGTTGTTTCAGGACAAGTGTAGAATACTTACTGCACAAAAGAGAAAATTCAGATCAATCTCAGTCTGCTGAGAAAATTAATCAATTTGCAAGTTACATCTAGCTTAATTCTGTCATTTAAAGCAGGCATTGAATTTCCTTTCCCATGTTAGACAGACAAGGGAAGGTAACTCAGTCTCCATTGGCCAAGGACTAATTCACTTGCCTTGTGCTCTGTGTTGAGGCCATTAAAGGACTGCACTTAGAAAACAGCTGCTTTATGTGTGTGTGCCAGTATCTCATTTTCCACATATGTAACAGATCAAAACATTTAGATTGGGTTGATCCAGTCAATCTTGATGGAGAGATTTTGAAGCGACGCGAGTAAATAAGAGCCTCGCTTGGCGGGGGGACGCCTTTGCCCTGATCCTGAGGAGCTATTGGTGGGCACCACCCCAATTAAAGCAGACTGGGCCATACCAGCTTTGCACAGATTCTTTTCCAGAGCCAATTAGCTGCAGAACATTTGGTAGAAAGGAACAAATCACTGAAAACTCAGCCCTGTACAATGTTATCGTTTATGTTCGGTGCTAGTCTAGTGCTCAAGAGTGTTTCTTTTTGTTATACCTCTGCAGACCTGCTGGAAAGAAAAATGTTTCCTGCTCCTTGTTTGGCCTATATATTCTAGAGCCACATTGTGTGGTGTTATCACCTTAAGAAGCAGTTAAGATTAAAGTGAGATAGCACACATTCGAGTTTAGAAAAGCAGCCAGAGAAGCTGTACAACTTTTATGGTCTTCATCCAAAGTGCATTTAAGTGAGGGACTGTTTTTCAGAAAATTGAATTAAAATGTAATTTTTCAACTGCTCTGTATTTCCATTTATACTCCTCATCCTCTAAATCTGTGCCATGATATGGCTGTCTGCTGTTGGCCAGGGTTCCTGGGCCAGCTCTCAAGAATATGGAAATCAGAGAACTAAAAAGAGGAAGAGGATGCTTTGGCAAGCTTACTTTTATTGGTTACGGATAGTTGGCTATCACTGTGGTACCCCTTGGGATTATCACTCGCCAAATTCCAGAACTCCGTTTCAGAGGGGATTATTTCAAGGAGCAGAAGCAATTGCAGAGTAGTGTAGCAGGCAGTGCTGTGAAGAGTGATGCAATTTTTTGGAAGTTCTGCCTTGTTGTGGCTGTATGCCTGGGAATTACTGTACTTATTCATGTATAAGTGAAAAAACCTAGGTATTAGAGAAAAATACTGTTATTTGATTATTAATATGGACAATTGTTTCTATGCTTAAAAGTAAGACCATCAAATTAGTTTGTGAAGAGGGGAGAGGGATTTGCAAGCAGTATGATGAACAGGGAAAAAAGAAAGTCAGATTTTTAGCCTACATTGGATTGGTGTCTGTTTAAAATAATTGTATGGTTTTTTTCCTGTGATTGCTAAAGGTTGTCAGTTTTACTAAAAAATTAAGTAGTATGACTGCACAGCAGACCCAAGTTGTGGAGCTGTTTCATGCTCTGTGGGTGTCACTGTAGAAAGTTCCTGGTGGACAGGCAGCCAGGGTGGCACTGTGGCTTGGGTAAGAGGGCTGAGGACAGCACAGCTCAGCTGTGCCAGCTGTGGGTAGAGCTGGCTGCAGTGAGGCCAGGGGGGCCTCAGTCAAGAAGCTGAGCAGTGAAGAAAAAAGCAAGTAGGCTGGATAATGCTGTGAAGCTGATAATTAGTATTTCTGAAGATGTTAGGAAATGAGAGGTTGGGAATCCTTTGGAATCCTTGGCGTCTCTGTAGTTGTCTTCTTCTGTATTGGTCAGATGTAGAATATGAGCAAGAACTTAATGAAATTCTGCATTGCTGTGCTCATAAACAGCTATTTCTCCTTCTACAGCCCCTCTTCGTATGAGTTTCTTAAGATTGGCTAATGAGATTCACTTTTATCTCAGGATCTTTAACGACTCCCAAAAGAACAGGAGCTTAGTATTAAATCTCATCAGCAAAGCAGAGCAGCTTCCAGCAGCAGAGTGCTTCCTGACAGCATCGTGGAGCTTGCTGCAAAACTGGCTCAGAAAGAAAAAGGATGCCAGCACTAGATCCAACACTGTTGCTTTTGGCAGGTCCTGGATGTTCAGTTTCTGCCTTCCACTCCTGGGAGTTTCCAGCATTGCCTTACTGTGTCCTGTGTGCTACAGCCAGGTCAGAAATTGGCACACGTGCTGAGGTTTGAACTCCATTGTCATGTTTGCACACACAAAATAAAGGTGTAGGAGTTTAGATACCATCTTTGAAATAGCTGCTTGAAAAATACAGGGATGTTTTTGCCTCTGCTCGTTACAAAAACTGCATCAACATGTCACAGTCACTGACTGAGTCTTCACAAAGTTGGTGAATAAAAACAGTCACATGGCACAAGAAACCTCCAGGATGACCCAGGACCCAGAAACTGTGCAGATTTTTTTGTTCAAACACAAAGTAACTCCATTTTGCTAACAAGGTGCCAGACAATGGCATATGGTCACCTGTGATGGTACATTGCCAGAAGAACTGTAAGGCCCCAGGTGCATCCCTGGTGGGTTCAAATTACTTTCAGTGAATTCTGAATGTTAAATTTTCAAATATGAATAGTGCTTTTGATGACACAATTTTGGGTACTGAAATTGACCTTATTATGAAGAGAAGTTATGTTTTAAAAGGACAAATATTCATCTGATAATGAAAATTAGGCCTTTTTCACAGGATTGAGCGCTCAGAAACTCTGGCTCTCCACCTCACTATCTGTTCTGGAAAATATGTCCTAATTCCCAAGCAGGTCTTTTATTTGATGCATATATGCTTTACATATGACTCTATACAAAGGAGTATTTTAAAACAAAGTAATTTGGTATATTTGAAAAGGAATGGAAGGGAGAAGGGAAGAGCAGCACTCAGGAGCAATCAAATAACCTCAAATTTGAGGTCATGTTCTAAATGAAAAGTATAACTTTTTTTTCCCCAAAAAAGCTCATGAGTCCTTTTGGGGCAGGAGGACTTAAACAGAATTTGGAAACTTCAGTAGAAATTGCTTCCTAAATCCTTTAGAAACATTGAAGTTCCTGAAAGCCCTACTTTTGATTTTAAAAGTTGAGACTGAATGCATTTGTCCACAGAGGAGAGGAACTGAGAGCTGTGAAATGAACCTAATCCCTTCCTCTCTGCTGATAACAATCAGTATCAAAATGACCATTTAAAATCTATTTTTTTTGAAAAATCTATGGCAACCAACCATTCAGGGGGAGGTTGTCCATCTTTAGGGTGAGAGTATGTTCAGAATATATCCATTCCAGCACTCCCATGCCCTTTCCTGTAGGTTGGGATCCCAACGTGACCCCTTTCTTTATCAAGTTAAATAACCAGGGTTTTCCTTCTTTTAGAAATTATGGATAAACCAAGTATCCCAGGATGAGCTTATGCTTATGGGTTTTCCCTTGTTGATTCCTGAGAATCTGCTCATCCGAATGAAAAACAAAAAAGCAATTTCTCCTTGCTTCCAGTGAGGTTAAGAGCTCCTAAAGCCCAAAAGGAGCAAAATGATCATCCATTATTGAAAGCCAATGGTCTTTCTGTTCACTTCTCGGGGTTGCTTGAAGTCCATCCTCGGTTGTGGGTGGTGAAAGATCACTCCTTCTTTTCCACTCAAAAGTGTCTGTGCCACCCCCAGCCCCATCTGCTCGCTACTCCCTCCTCAGATGGGCCAGGTTAGTTGGACCTCCCTCACCTCGCTCATGAGATCAGTTCTGCCCAGGCCCAGGACAGATTTAGTTCATCTTTCCCATGCTAACTGCATGGCTTAGTTCTGCCTCTTTGCCCAAGCCTTCCTTCTCTTCCCTAGAAGTCAAAGGCTGCCACAGCTCGGTCTCAAGCGTTGGTCTCTGCCCCAGGTTGTGCCCACCTCCACTGGTGGGGAGCCAGCCTGGCAGGTGCCCAAGCCCCTCCTCGCTCTCCATCAAAGCAGTGACCCTCATTAGGAAAGCTGAATGCTCCCAGAAAGTACCACTGGGACAACTAATCAGTTGTAAGAGCCTATTGATCTGTTACATTTGTGCAAAAAGGAGGTTCTTTTGTTCCGGGGCTGGCACCAAGCTCTTGCCACAGTGGGTTTAGCGCGTCTCCGGACACCGCGATCAGGCGCCTCGCAGCTGAGTCTGCAGAATATTTGCTTATTACAGGAGGAACTGAAAGAACCTGGAATTCACTAGTGACCAACCTCTTACTTCTTGAACAACTGTTTTCCCCCTTCCTTTTGTTTCTGTTTTAACCGCTGCGTTACAAACGTGATTTAAGCCCCGCTTGCAGATAGCAGCACACAGCAGTCAGCACTCACCCGGTTAAAATGCCAGCACCATTTGGGCTGAGTGGTCAGTGGCTGCTGGGCTCAGTTCCTTTTTAAATCAAACTTGGAATAATTGAATGGCCACAGCAGTAATGCGAATGCAGATTTTTGTGTGTCCAGTAATGATAGGGAGGAAAAAGTAGTCTGAAGCTGTTTCGTTTTAATCATATTTGGTTTTTATTTTATATGTAAGCACAAAGGTAATTTTTCTGTTGTTCTACCTGTGACTCCTTAAGTCATGGTAAACGTGCATTATGATCTTCTTAAAAGAGTAAGAACATTCCTTGTTAATTAATTTATACAGCTGTCAGTACAGCTTTCTATGTTATTCATACTCTAAGTGTTTGACTGCCATAGATTTTCTAGCAGTTCCTGGCAAAGCTCCAGTGAAAGCCTGGGATTTATTAGGCTGACTTGGTGCAAAGTCTATTGATTGTGGCCTCGAGGGTAATAACTAAATAGAGCTGGAGCAACAAGTCAATAACACCATTGTTGCTACAGACTCCATTCACTTGAGGAGTTAGATTGTTTTACAGTGGCAAAGAGTAATCATGAGCAGATCAGCATGTTCAACAGGCTCTGTACCATGTTAGTGCTGGGGACTGTTTTAAAGCTTTCAGCAGGACTGCGGGAGAAGTGAGGTGGGGTGCAGGTATTAGGAATCCTGTAAACTCCTTCATTAGGACTAAAAGGTTGTCTTTATCATCTTGCAGCAAGGAGTCCCTGTGCCTGTGTTGGTCTAAAAGTGCCTTAAAATCTTCTGCCATCAATCCATCAAGGCTCAGTAGAAGCCTGATTTAAATTTTGGTTGGGATATATGTGCAGTGTGTGCATGTATGCGTGAATGCATGTCCGTATGCCCTAGCATGAAATAATATTTTAACTAATACAAGCTTCACCTCTGTGCATTAGTATTTCCTGGCAATGGCTGGAAAGAGGCTCCTATTTTCTTAAATTCAAAATGAGGAAATGCATTTGTTTATTGCTTCTCTAATCCTCCCATGTGTTTATTTACTTTTAGAATTCTTTACTTTTGCAGAAATATATACAAACCTACTAGGGGAGAGATGTTTATTTCCTGAGAGTTTTATCGTTTATTTGACAGCCTTTGACAACTCATGTTATATTAAGAGCAGATCGTTTTGAAAAGTCAAAATTGTGAAGACAGGAGTTTCAAAAACAGAACCGGATGATTTTGCACACATCTTGTATCCCTCTCAGGGAGCTGCAGAAATACTGAGTAATTAGAATTAGTTTCTTCCTAACACCAGTTAGTAGCAGGCTACTCCCTTGAAACTTGAAAGATGGTACAGAAAGTAATAATATGAACCACATAACATTATAAAAAGACAGATGTAATTACGCTTTGTAAAACGAACCGAGTGGTCAAGCAGCAAGCTTTTGTGTATTCAGCAGTTCCACAGACTCCTCCTCCCTTCACCTATTTCTTCTTGTAAGTCAAGTTTTCTTCTTTTGTAAGTAGTGTTTCTAAGCCCACATTTTCAGAGATAATAGGAAATAACAAAGCTTTATTCCCGAGCCTGCAGTCATTTTAAAACACTAACATTTTAGACACCAAAATTTCAGCAGAGGGGTTTGATTTTTGAATGAGTTAGTGACTATGACATCTGATGCAGTTTATTAAAAATTTATCTGTCCTTTTTTTTCACTACTTCTCTTGCTTTATTATAGCTCATACTATTTAAAGTGCAAAAAGGGGTGGAACTAGTAAGGAAATCCTGTGGCCAAATATTCAGGAGGGTACTTGGCTTCCCTTGGCTACAGGCAGTCTGTTGAATGTTGAAGTCAGCATGTGCTAGGGGAAATCTCTGAACAGGAGAGATGCAAACATGTGGTGAATGTGCCAGTCTCCTCTCTTCTCTTCTCTTCTCTTCTCTTCTCTTCTCTTCTCTTCTCTTCTCTTCTCTTCTCTTCTCTTCTCTTCTCTTCTCTTCTCTTCTCTTCTCTTCTCTTCTCTTCTCTTCTCTTCTCTTCTCTTCTCTTCTCTTCTCTTCTCTTCTCTTCTCTCTCTCTTCTCTTCTCTTCTCTTCTCTTCTCTTCTCTTCTCTTCTCTTCTCTTCTCTTCTCTTCTCTTCTCTTCTCTTCTCTTCTCTTCTCTTCTCTTCTCTTCTCTTCTCTTCTCTTCTCTTCTCTTCTCTTCTCTTCTCTTCTCTTTCCTTCTTTCTTCTATTTTCCATAAGTAAGCAGAGAGCCTGGCAAGTTTGTAGTGCTTGCTCAGAAGCTCATTTAAAACTTTGAGAGGAGTGAACTGAATTTAAACAACTCTCAGGAATCTCTTTACCCCCAGGGCTCAGACTCTGCCTCCCATGGAAAGAAATGTATTAGGTAGTTCATAATCTGTATTCCATCAGGATATTTTAATGAGAGGTCAGTAAATATCATATATTTGGAATCAAGTAAGCCAAAGCTGGGCTTTATATTTATGACTACCACACAGTCAGTTGTAGCAGATGAATTCACTTTGAATGAAGAAATTTTATCTATTCTTCTTGGGTTCCAGCCTGTGGTCTGAGCAAATTTTTGACATATCAAGCCAGCTGTAAAACTTAATTATCTGTGGTGTAGGAAGTAAACATGTTAAATATGCAAAAGATGTTTTGCAGAAGTCTTAATACTTTCTCATTAAAAAAGCAACATTGATTTTCTTGGCTGATTGAAGTGTGATGTGCCACCCCTATGGTGATTAGGTATGTCATGGAAGCACTGTTTGCACCCCACTTCCTTCAAAAAGGAGAGAGACTGGTAAAAGGGAAAACCCCTTACCAAAATGTGAGGATTGACATTTCTTTGAGTAGTACTCTTGCAGTATGAACTGTAGATTTACAGGAATTAGAAACGAAACAGTTGAAGTATTCCTCTCCCCCCTCCTCCTTCCTCCCCTCCTTTTTTCAAGTGTCTTCATCAATCAAAATCAACACAAATGAATAATGGAGGCAGATAGAATGTGAAGAGACAATAGTGGTGTTGTTCAGAATTGACGGCCATAAATCCATTGTATCCTAAGAGACTGCACGAAGTAAATACCTGCCCTTGCCCACTGCCAGTTAGCCCACGATTCAGAATATCATTTAAGTAAGTGCCGATGTCCCATGGAAATTTCAGCCCATTAATGCTCCCTTTATTTTAGAGCACCAGGGCTGCAATGAGGCAGGGGGACTTGAAGGCTGAAGGTTTGGAGTGACAAGGGAGTTTCCCTCTCCTCATTCATTTGTTAATTTGGGATGACAGAAACAGAAATGGTGTTCTTATGAGCGGGTCAAAGGGGGTTTTTAGAACCAGCAGAAAACAAGGAAGCCTGGTGCAAAGGAAGTTACAGAGCGCATCGTTTGAAATCATTAAAATTTGGGCCTAGCTGAGGTTTTCTCTGAAAGACAAAAAGGGGAAGCACATGTCGATTGGCACTGCAGAGGCATGCAAAAGGGTGGAAAAGCCCAACAGAATGCAAAGCCAAGAGGATTATATACCTCGGTTTCAGAGAGCATGACTTGTGGTGTGGATTCGAGCCCTGACGTTTCGATTCGGGTATGATACAGCCGAAGTCTCACGAGCTGCTCGTGTAGGAATTTGACACTGAGGGGCAAAAGCCTCTGGGGTCAGCTGCTCTTTCTGCCATTCCAAAATGCCAGGTCTCAAATGGAAACTTTCCTTCCTTCCTTCCCATTAGAACCGTCCCTCCAGTTTTGTGTGCATTTTGGATGCAAGCCTGTGGGAGCAAGTGCAAATATGATTCTTAGGCCCAGGCTCACACATTCAGGAGGTTTAAAGTTGCTTGTTTTATTTTTGGGTGTTCTGTAATTGCAGTTTGTTTGGCAGAGCATGCCAGACATAGATCACTTGCTCAGGGCTTGTTAGCACCAACAGCATTCCAGCTCTGTTAGAATCTCTAAGTTTATCTACCTCAACCGTATTCTCACACCTTTTATGATTTTTATTCTCCTCAACTGAGAAAAAAAAACCCAACCAAGGCACAGAATGGACTACCTGGCAGGAAGGATTGATGACCTTTCTGATGGGACTGGGGAATGCTCTTTGAGAGCAGTGTGAAGGAGCAGAACTCCTGACTGCCCAGCACCTCACTGCAGAGGGGCTTGAATGTACCAGCTCTGTTGTGAAAACAGTTTATTTAGTAGTTAGGACCTTGACTTTTCTGTCTTTGTACTTCTGAAAGAGGATCTCTTGCAAATGATGAACCCTTAGCCTTCACAAAGTACTGATCCCTCCATAACATTTTCTTAATTGAAGCTTAGAAGGAAAAAAATATAGTGTAGTATTTTAAGAGTGACTGCGTAGCACCTTTCCAAGTTTGCATGCCTGTCAACGGGATGTCATCCTGTAAGTGTGAATGAATGACTCTATTTCCAGTTCGAGTTTCCATTCCTAGGCAAAAATAGCACCAAATACACTATACTTCCAGAACAGATTTTTTTTAACTATATAAATCATGCCACAATAAAAAGTAGTCTGTAGTTATTTCTTCATTAAAAACATTCTATATGCCCAGTACCAAGTGAAAACTATGAAAAAGAGAAGACACTGCTTCAAATGACTGAATAAAATGACAAGAAATAATTTTTCATTCTGTTCTAACTGAGCTGAACTGTATTTTGTAAGGATAACAGTTAAATTTAACATTCCTCAAGTTTTCCATTGTCTGGGTTTTTTCCCAACCAGCATGAAGCACTGAAGCTTTAAGCAGCCTGTCATGATGCTGATGGTTTTTTGAAGAAAATACGTGTTCCTCAGCTGTTGCAGTTACTGCAGCATTTGTGACTTTTCAGATGACACTTTGCCAGCTTTTTAAAATTGCCTAAATCCCGTGTACACAGCGATGAGGGCTGAGATTTTTAAGGACCTTGAAGTATCTAAATCATGGCAGAGGCTAATTATCTCCAAGGATTTGATTCTTGGGTCTGATTCATTTAGTCTAGGAGTCTCAATGTCCTAATTATCTAACCTATTCCTTACGATAGGATTTTTGGGGGGGGGGGGTTGTTTGGATTTTTTCTGCTAACACAAATAATTGATAAAGAGTTAGCAGAATATTCTAATGGTGTGCATTAGGGTTGGCTGTAAGGTAGAAAGCAATAACAAGGATTATAAATAACTGCTTGATCTGTAGAATTCTAAAATAGCCTCTTAAATTTGATTAACTGTCTTAATATATGGTTAATCATCTAAATCCTTTATAAACTATTTGTAAATGCTCCCTTGACATAAAACATGGCTAGTTTGTCTGTATTTTATGAAACATGGCAATTCTATTGAGGAAATGGAGCAGTATTTCTGAAATACAGTCAGTGTGAGAAGGCAAACTTGGTATTCCAGGTCTTGATTGCGGAAAGTCAAATACTTGCAGTTTCTGAATTTCTTTGTGCAAATTTGTGGAGCAAAGGTAGTGAGCAGTAACTATGCTCTTCCTCAGAGCAAACCAGGCAAAGAGAGGTAAACAGGAGAAGAGTTATAAAGGAGTTAAAACACAAAAATGGAATGATTTCAGAATGGTTTGGACCTCAGTTCTGTGGTACAAAACCATCAGCATCAACATCAGGGTCTCCTGCCCACAAAAATACTCACTGCCCCTATGCTGCATCCAGCTGCTGTCTTGTTTACATGGGCACTTCTGTTTTCCTGTCAATGATCTAGTGCAAAATATCTCTCCTCACCTCTCCACCCTTCTCATTTTTCTCTTTCTTTTTTTATCCTGGATCAATTCCTTGATCTGATTCATCACATGGACCCACAAGCTGTTGAGTCAGCACATGTGAGGTTGGCACACTGTAACGAGATGGCAGAAGTGAACACCAGGAGGAGGAGCACAGGTGGAGGAAGGGACAGCCTTGAGCATGGCCCCTAAAATTAGTATTGCTGCTGTTTGCTTTGCATCGTGGAAACATGGTCTTGGCTTGAGTCAGAGCATTTAAACTATAAATTCCCCTCTAGCCTTTGACACCCTTAAACTTTACTTTTGCCATCTGATAAGTGGGAATAGCCCTAGTTACCACAGGGATGTGAAGACTTACTAGTAGTTGTTCAACCAATTAGCACATGAAAAATAGGGAAAACTGCTTTTTACACTCCTGCATTTTGTTGAAGTAATTCTCCCATGCTAATGAACTACATTACATTTGTAGTAAAGTAGTTGTTTTCTACTGTGTTCTTCCGATCAGAAATACGTTACTAGACAAAGACAGATCCATATTTCTGTAACCCAAGCATCTCTATTTTTAGTTTTAAGATGTTAGCTGCATATCTGTCTCTCTTCTTTTTTTTAAATTATATATATATATTTATAGCTTTTGCAATTGGGAGAGAATTTCCTGCAAACAGATCCCTTTCCGTGGTGCCCTGCTCCAACACAGAGTCCCTTGTGTTCCACCAATAGTTTGCTCCAGAAAAAATGTCTGCTTGTAGGATAAGCCTGGTGAACTGTAAACTTTATATTGCCTTCAGCACATAGTAGATTTGCATGTGCAGGAGGTATTAGTGACTGGGCATCTGATACTTGGCAATGTCACATCTGAAGACGTGAGTGACAGCAGAGATGCAGCCCCAGCCCCAAGTGTCCTGTGGAGTCGCTTCCTCTTTGGATAATTACATTCTCAGCTTTCTCTGCAATTTTAACTGGGGGGGGGAAGTATCTGTCCTCGCCCCCTCATTTACAGAGGTGAGTCCTGTAACCGTGCACCATTAAACAGCTGCCACAGCTCACCCAGGAGGACTTTTTACATAATGTTCATATCTGGTTTGCATTCCGAGCTGCGCAGATCAGCAGTGACGCTACGTGGGTATCTGAAAGCAGGATTTGACCTGTACTTGGGTTCTGGTTCACATGCAGCAAGGAGCACTTGCTTAAATAGTTTCAGGGACTTCAGCAGGAATACTGGTATGCAGAATCAGGCCCCTAAGGATCTTGGTAATGAAAGGTATCCTGTAACTGTAAGGTATTATTATGATGACTACTCTGGAGAACACAGAGGTATTGAAGTTGGCAAAATGAATTACAGAGTTAAATGTATAAGTAAACCAAGAAGTGACTGATGTTTTTTGCATAGTAATAATCTTCATAATAGCTTCATTTGCACAGCTATTTCGTTTTAAACTTAAGGCACAGTTTTGAAGCACAACTCAGTGGAGATTTTTCCTGTAATCTATAAACTTTAATGAAAGCTAATTGGAGGACAAATTTTAATCTAATTAAAATGTGGCTGCATAAAACAGAAAGGATGAATGAAGTGAAATGCTCTATGGGGCACAGTTTTCAAACAATGACTACCCTGAATACTAAGTCAAATGAAGCTTTTGTAAAATGATGATCATGAACATTGCCAGCAACAGAACAACCTTGAGAAACTGCAAATGAAAGTTTTCATGTATTCAGTTTAAAAAGTGGACATTTGACTTACAACTGCATAAGGACTTTTTAAAAGAAAATAAAAAGCAACACAGTCTCATCTAAAAACATAACAAGTAAATTAGCCAAAGGTGTGCATTCCATCGAAGTTCTCATGATCAGCAGATGCAAATGTTTGCAGTGCGCCAATGAGTTATGAGCCCTAATGAGATTTCAATGCTGAGCAAACAATAAAAATTTATGCATTGCATAGTTTTAGTGGCCTTTGGCTTCATGGTTAGTGTTACACCCTTTCAACAGCTTCAGTAATATAATATCCAGCTGGCTTTGGAAGTAAGGAAAATTTTAGGGGTGAACTGAAATTGTGAGAAATAACGTGATTGATTGCTTTGTCAGAATAATGCATTTCCACGGTATAATTGTCTGTAGTAATCTTAGCCCGGGTATGGATACATAGGTTCTAGTTATGTTCAGACACAAATTTTGAAGGATTCAGGTGAAGAATGGCTTTTCCAGCATTTTAGCCAGACTGTTTCCTGTGCTGGGTCCGTGTCCAGGGGTCTCACAAACAGCCCCTCTAACAAGAACATTCCTGTCATAGTCCAGCAAACGTGAGGATTGAAAAGCTGCACTTTCCCCAACAACTGTCATGTGTCTCAAGAAAAGAAGCGGAGCACAAGCACAAAAAGAGAGGCACAATAGATATTGAAATAAATGTATGTAGTGGAGAGCGGGGGGATGAACCAGGGAATTCAACTGGTGCAGTGTGAGAGTGAGCTCAAATGAGTTAAATTTATAAGTCCCATTTGTGGGTTAGGCTGTTATGCATCCAGAACCTCCACCATAATGATTGCCTGCATTACCCTACATAATATTAAAATCTTAGCGTGTGATTAATAGCAGATTCCCTGCATACGTGTCACAACACACATCTGCAGCAAATCTGCCAGTATATTTCTGTGCTAGTTTTACTTTGGGGCCATAAAGTAATTCCTGTTTTGTGAATGAGAATAAACCTATTATGCACTAGGTTAGCTACACCCAGTTTCTTCTCTTCAGGGAAAAAGAGCTGCTTATTTGATACAGCATCTCGAATTTCAGTGTTCAGAAGTGAGTTTAAGCCTTGGCTAGATTTGCTTGAGCAAGCTGTTTGGGTTTGCCTTCACCATTTCTTAGTTCTGTGTTTTCCAAAACCTTCTGTGCAAAGAGTATTGAGAAACTTCTGGGCAGCAGTAAACTAGTGGACTTAATTGCAAGGTGTTTATTGCTAAATTTGTTAATGAGTCAACATGCAAAAAAGATATATTTATCCCTGTTTCCTCTTAAAGTAGTAGTAAAAAATAACTTCAAAAAATCTTTTTCTTAAGCTATTTGGTGATGCAGTTTTGCTGTTCACAAAAGCCCTTTTTCCCATCCACAAATAGCTACCTTTCACTTTGCCCCAAGGGAACTGAGCATAGCTCAAATGAAGCTTAAAAAAAAAAAATAGAGATTTTTCCCAGTTGTGGCTCAAAGCCTCTGCATATTCACACATGCACACAAAATAAAAAGGAAGATGCAGAAGCATTCCTCCAGCATGCCCTCTGAAAAGTCCTGTCGACCTGTTTTGCTCCCCAAAATGAAAACAGAACCCCATGAAAACAACTTAAAGGGCAACAAGAGAACATTAGGAAAGCAACATCTGTTTTGCATTCTTGGCATCAAGTTTGTCCTTGCAACACAGGGTCTGACACAGATGTACAGGGTTATGACACCACTGAGTACTGCTTGATTTAAAATGGTGTAACAGAGCAGAATCAGGGCACTGAGCTCTTACAACTCTGTGCAGAGCTGTGGCGCTTGATCTCCTTTGCAGATGTGCGACTCAAACCCCAACTGAAGTTTTAGTCATCTTTCCATTGATTGATGCAGACTGTGGAGCAAGTCATATTCCTCCTCCAACCATTTAGAATTTATTATTGATTGCACCTTCTCATCGTGTGTGTTTTGCTGTCTGTAAAATCTCATTGCCCCGGTGCGTTCCAGTCAGCTGCACTGCGCGTAGCCACGCTCAGAGAACCTTTCAAACGATGCTGCATAATAAACCTCTGCAGTTTTTAAGTAAAATAAAATAGTAGCAAGGAGAGACACATTTAAAGGTACTCAGAAAGACAAAAAGAGCTCTGATACAATTGAAGAGAATCAGTAATAGTGTAAATTTGGGAAGCCAGAGTTGCCTCGAGAGCAGCTGTCTCACGGTGACTGCTGGGATGGCACAGAGGGAGCACATCTTTCTCTGTTTGGTTGCCCATCCACAGTCGTAGCAAAGTCAGCTCACCTCTCCCCTGGCATGGCTTCAGGTCCCCGCGGAGCTGTGCCAGGTGGCGGTGCCACCGTGCAGTGTTTTCACCTGCCACTAGATGTCTGTGTGGGCTCTGAAACCTTCTCCAGGGGTGATGCCCCTGGTAAACACGAGAGGCAAAACTGGAGCACAGGCTGTGGGGAAGCCTTCTAGATGGTGTTTGTAATTGTAGCAGCATTACTTTAATTGGGCCTGCGTTTAAAGCAATTTGTGCTGTCTAAAACTGAATTCCAGCATTTTTCATCTGAGGCAGATAAGGACAAGTTGTTTTTCCTGGTCCACCTCTGTTGAAGACGAACTATTTCCTTTCTGTTCATGTGAAGAACTGAAATGTATCTTAACGCTGTGAAAGTTTTGGAGGAAGTTGCTGAGATGTAAAGTAGGTTCATCTTATTTTTATTCTGAAATGATGAAATACCAAAATATAGAATCTCTTTTCCATAAGTGAATTGGTAAGACACATACATCAGCACATCTGGGCTCATGGAGGAAGGTAACACATCAGATGTTAAGTTCAGCATATTAAAGGAAAAGGAACAAACAAACAAAGAAACCTCTGGACCTGGGCACAGAAATCTATTTCCCAATTCTGTTTCTCAGCAACCCACTGGCTGGCCAGGGCAGCTGCATCTATGACCAGCTCTTCTGCAGATATCTCCTGAGAAAAATGCAGAAGTAATCAGCATATGTTTGACTTTCATTTATCTCTGTCACCCAGGAATAAGATACAGATAGTATCAGGAGCAATGAAAGGTACATTCTGATATTATTTTCAAGTTTTTTTGTCTAGACAGAGAGGAGCAACCACTTGTATCTCTGTGGAACACACAGCCCCACTCCACACGCACACATCCTAGGCTGAAGGCCAGAGGGAAGTAGTAGGCTGTCTATATTAAAAAAAAAAGTTTAAAACCACCACCCACTCATCAGGTGACTGGAGACTGTGGTTGTAAAATATGCTGCAGGCAGAAGTTCTGAAAAATCCCAGAAAGTGTTGAAAACATCTCTAAACAAGGTATTTTTCTCCTGCACCTTTCTTGCTAAAGGTCCCAATTGCTGCCAAGAAAGCTAGTGAGAATGTTAGCTGCCAAATAAAAAATTTATGACAGTGTTTGGCAAAGGATTGTATCACTGCTTGTTTTATACATTTCCACAAGTCTCTTGAAGGGCTGTTGGACACATACAGCTCAGTGATCACTGTGCTTTATCTGTTCTTTAATATATTAAAAAAGCAAGTTCCAATAAAGTATGATTTAAACAATAGATTTTTTTTTCTTTTAATAGCCTCCTCTAAGCACTTGCTATGGTGAGAATATAATTTCTAAACAATGTTCTATGTATTGAAATAGTTTTTAAAGCCCTTTACTTGACAAAGTGACTTGTACATAGTAAAAATAGATGAATTTTTCAATTAAAAATGTATTGCTTTTGGAATTGTGCTTTTTATATGTAAGAGTCTGGGCCAGTAAACTGTCTGTTAAAACATAAAGATGTCCATTCAGTCAAAGTTGTGTCTGCCATTTATGTTTCAAAACCCAAGAAAATAATGTGTTCGTATTGCATTGCTCACCAATATCAATTAGGGTTTTGGCTCTATCATTAAATTAATGTTGAGGGAAATAATTGTTCCAGTGGATTTAGCAGAAAAAATATATTTTTGAATACAGAGTTACAGGCGCACTGACAATAATTATTCAGCTGGCCAATGCTGAAAATATTAAAAATATTTTCCTCCACTGAAGAAACAGAACTGTCTGTCTGTGTCTTCTCAAACCCGTTATCAGATTAGGCTCCCAGCTGATAATTAGTGCTGTTTAACACAGATCTCATTGCTCAGAAACCTCTACACCTGAGCAGTTTACTTTTTCTCATTACAATGTGCTGCTGGAGGTGAGAGCTCTGGAGCATGGAGCTGTACCTGCCTGCACCGTTTTGCCAGAAGACAAAGAGCCTCCTCTTCTCCCTGGTGGCCAGGGGACAGTGGGGCACGGCTCTGCCTTGCTGTCCCCTTCCAAGGGGACAACCAGAGCCGTCCCCAAGCTGCCCCAGGGCCCCACAGCTCTGCACCCTGCTTGCTCCTTCACGGCACAGCAAATACTCTTGAGCAGCCAACAGCACTGGGGATGCTGAACGCCTTGTGTGTGCTTGTGTATTTCATGGTGTTTGATATAAAGTACTCAAGACAGACCAGCATTAAGAGGATTATTTCAGACAGCATTAGGAGTTAATTTACAGAAGATTAGCTCTAAATCAGGCAGATATCATAAGCAAATTAGCATCAGTTGTAAGAGATTCAGAATCAGAATGTGTGGTGGTTTTAGTTTTTTCCCTGCATGTGCTTAGTGGAAGTGTAGTATTTTTATTAGTTTCCCACACTAAGGTGTTACATCTCAAATAGTGAAGAGCAGGTATACTTATTTTTCCTGCATGCCCACTATTTATTGTGATGTTGTTTATTGGCAGTGAATCTGCTTAGCTCCAAATACCCTTCCTCTGCTGAATATTTTATATTTCGTGCCATTTTTTCATTGAGTAATGTTTTGTTTGGCCCTAGAAATGATGTCTCCATGGTATGTTACAATATTTTAAATAGGCAATATGCAGCTTTACTTCAGAGTAACATAGTTAATCTTTCTTTTTCTGTTAAAATGAGTCACATTCTAATGCCAACTCATAAAAATAAAGGAGTGTATAAAATGCTACATACCAGAGTGAAGATTATAGGTACTTAAAAATAGCTTCCTTAATATTTAAGCTTGTAAATTATAAATTTGTTTTATTTCCACACAGTGATGGCTAATTTGTATTAAAAAGCAGATTCTTTTCTTCAATCAATTTTCCAGACATACTTTTCTGGCTGGAGACAGACAGGCATGAGCACCTATCCCATCCCTTCTCAGTATGGCAGTTTTGGGAACACTTGCCCAATTAGTGAACATGATGAAATTAATTGGGTCATGATATTAAAGCCTGTGCCCTGAGTTGTCCTTGAGATTCTGAAAGTTTTGAAGTCTACAAATGGGATTCCCATCTTTGGAGAAATTTGTGTTCTGCTGTCCAAGAGATTAAACTGCTTAGTCTTCAGTGTGCTCCTGAACACTTGGGGTTTTAGCAGAGGAAGGAAGTCTGGGCGGTGTTTTTTATGATTTTTTTCCCTCTCTTGATGGACCAAATTCCTCTTGACAAGGTTGCCCTGAGGTCATGGATGTCTCCATGCCTTCACTGAGACAGGAATCTCTGTGCCTTCCAGGAGATCATGAAGACTTACACCCACCCTAAGCCAGCTGGGCTTGCAGGTCACTCTGCTTGCAAGACCTGCAAGGGGCTCTTGCACTCAGACTTTGTGCCCTGTGGTTTTACCCAATATTTGGAGGCTTGACGTGGTTGTTAAACCAAGGTGTCTGAGGTCATGGCAAAGTAGAGGCTCCTCTGCTCCCCTAATAGAAATACTGCAACATGCTGAAAAGAAAATAGTTTCATAGTGGCAAGTATCTCCTGACAACTAATTTGATAGTTCTCTATCAGGTAAACCATTTGTGAATACATTGATTCTTTTTATTTTTCGCTGTTCTGTCTTCACTGTTCCCAGGTTTTCTCTGAACCGGTTGGGCAAAAATTGATTTTTATTTGTTCCACTGGCCTTGTGGAAAATTAGCTTATGAACTGGTTTTTATAGGAAGACTCAAAGCACAGAAAAGCTTGAAAAATAAGCCTATAGCAGTCAAAATTGTTGTCTGAAATGTCTTCAGACTGGAAGGCTGAATTTATTGCTCAAAACAAGTGCTAGCATTGTGGAGGTGTGCAGTCCTGCTCATTATCACTGGAAAAGGGGGAACCAAAAAGCACAGTAAAAAATTAAATTTTAATAATGCTAGTGATATTTTCTAAATCCTTCTTGACAGAAAGATTCTCATTATTTTTATCTGTCTCAGAGTAGGCTCTTTTAATGCCATCTCACAAATGGCCTTAGCCATGATTGTTTTCCTTTCTTTTATAGCATTTGAAAAAAAAATGAATATATACCAAAAAAAATTCTATTCTATCATTCAAGGAGTGCCATGAAATGGTAACATTTTGGATAGCACATCTTCAGGAACAATTGCTGCAGATGCCTTCAGGTTTTAACAAAAGAGGTCAATATTGTTAAGACAATTGTAGGAAACTTGCCATACAAAAAGACGCCCAGTCAAATATGGTGTAATAAGAAAATTATGCAAGAAGAGTGTGTGTGTCCAGTCTCCAGCTTTGTCACACCTAAAACCTGTAGATTAGTCATTAATTAAATTGAGGCAGGGTGAAAGACGTTACTTCCTTTCATCTGTTTAAGATATATCTTTTAGTGGCTTCTAATGATCATGGAAGTTGATAAGATGCAGATTTTTGACATTTTTGTTTTCCTTAAATTGCACAGAATGTAAATTTAACCATATTTATCATAAAAGCCAATATGAGATCATGTACGTTCTTGTCATTTTATAGCTTGCATACATTTCCTCTGCTGGAGAAATAATTGCATTAGCTTTGAGTGCTGAGGAGGGGGTTGGGGCTTTTTTTTTTCCTGTTAACTGTTTGGGGACCAGGGTTTCATGTACCCAACGTGCTGAAGAATGCCACTGCACCGACAGCTGGGCTATCCACCCTCCCTCAGAGCTCTTGCTAAAGCTCTTGTAATGTTTGCTAAGCCCTATGGTTCTTAGTCATGCTCAGGTGACTAAATGCGTGATTTGTTCTTCTTGATACTTCAGTACCCTGAGAAAGGCTGGCTGGAGATTAAGACAACCTTGACTCCTTCCATTTGCAGTTGCCACAGTGCATGTGATTGTCATTTAGACTTGCCAAGGGGATCTGGTGTTGCCTGTGCTTTCCATGAAATGAGTTAGTCCCTCTCCCATTTTGGTCGGTGAGTTTCCGTGGCCCCAGAAGCCTCTCCATGCCTTCTAGTGGCAGTCATAACCTAATTGATTCCCTCTGTGGAACGAGGGGACATGGAGATGGGAGAAGGCTGAAGTTGCATCAAAACCATGTAGAGAAAAGTTCCATGTCAGGGTCTCTCAGGAGCAGAAGGATACTTCTCATCCTTCAGAAATGCCTTCCCATGTGTTTTAAAAATAAGCAATGAAAAAAATCTGGCTAGGACAAGATTTTCAGCACCCTTCCATTTTGTGTTTTGACCTTTAGTCCCACATGTATGAGGTCTTCCATCAGGCTTTCCCTGTTACCACATTTGATTTCCAATTGTTCCTGTAGATCTCTCTCCTTCCTAGGCCATGATAACCCTGATGGCTACCAAATAACACTATACTCCAATGGTGTTCATTTGGAATGTGCTGCAAGATTTCTATTATGAATTAAATCATAAATGTTTTAGTTATCAGATATAACGAAAATAATTTTAAGTTTTAATCCTTATGACAATATTGTCAGAAGATGACACAGCAAGGTAAAAACATAGTAGAGTCAAGGAAGGCCAATGTGTTTCAGCAGGCATTCAGCCAAGAGAGCGATGTCCTTTCTTTTACTCCTCCAGAAAAACTGTCAAAGGAAAAGTATATTTACTTCTGGTCAAAATCTAATGTGCAAATATAGGATCCATTAAAAGGAGATGATGGATCAAGGTCTTTACTGGCTAATTATTGATTAGCATCTTCTGCTTCACTGGTGAGTTTCATCTCTGCAATATTTCTGATTAATGGGAGATTACACACCCTTTGCAATATGCTAATGCCTTTCTATGTGATTTTTGCCTTCAGAGCTAGCAAGGTTTCTTGCTTGGGCCTCATGTTCAAGCTTTTAGAGGTATTCATTCCTATGTTGTAGGCACCTAACCTAGCAGGCTAACCTAGCTGACAGGCACTGCTGGGGTGCATATATGGCCAGGAGAAAGAGAAGGCAGGCCAGGTTCAGAGCAGGACTCCAGCTTATGTATCCAGGGAGCTGAGAGAGATTAGCTAGATATAATTTAGATGTTTAAAGTGGGATACTGTGACTACTTCCCTGCACCTGTTATTACATGACTCATTCTTTCATTCAGGGCCCAGGTGGAAACACATTGATGTGGTTTGAGTGTAATATTATAACTAGAGATTGGTATCCATGTTATTACAAGTAGACAGCCTCAGTCCTTAAGATTGAACTTTAAAGCTAGAGGACATAGCACTGCACAATTCCTCAGCCCTATCCAGAAAATCTTGGGTGCCTGTATGGCCTGACTCTTTCAATAAACCCTGCTAGAAAATCAGCTAGAAAAAACCTTTCTTATTCTCCAGCCCTCAATTTTTGAGGGTTTCATTTCATTATCTGCTCAGTTTTCAGACATTTTTAATGGATTTTCCCAAGTTCTTACAAAGAATAACCTTTGGGAAGGCATTCAGAGAACACAAAAGAGGCTTCTGCTGGGAACAGTCTGCAGACTGAAGGTGGACCTCAGGAAGTGTGGCCTTTTTGTCCCCAGTAAGCCATGGGGAGTCCCATCCCCTCTCCACCACCCCCTTTTCATATCTAAATATACAATGTCAATTACAATGTAATTAGGTCTTCTGGCTTGAGAACATAAACACTTGGACTTATTTTCAGGGTTTGTGGTGGGGAAGAGGAAAATACTTGAGTGTTTTCCAAATTCCTCACTTTTTCATGGTCAGCTAGAAGAGGGCCAAGGACTCATATGCAAGTTGTGCAGGTATTTTTTTCACTGGTATTTCTGTTTGCTAATTTCAGTCATTAATGATGAAAAATGTCTCATGTCAGATACTTCCAGCCAGCTATAATTCTGTTAGGCAGAGTTCTTTTTTATTACAGTAGGTTGCCATGTCTTTATGTTTTTGCTACAGCCTGTCCCATTCTTTTCAGTTGCTTTTATTTAAGAAAAGCATTCTTAAACCTGAAGATGGGAATGATTGAACAGCTCCCAGATACCCTGAACTTGAGATTTATCATTATGTATCTAAGGCTTTGCTTTACCAATCATAACATTTTATTCCCCTGTGTGGGGTTTAGTGCTTCCATTTGAAAACTCATCCTAACAAGCATGTCCTTATATATAGTAATAATTGTGTCTGTCCAGAAGCTATGTGAGTATAGCTATATTACTTTAAATGCACATTTAATTTTGCCTGGTACGTTTTTGCCTGTATGACTAGACCCACACTTAGTAGTTGTTTGAATCTGCTGATTTGCACATGAATATTGGACACATAAAAATCACTTGCCACTCATTCACCTATTTTCTTTCATGTTAGCAAAAACTGCGAATCAGAAATAAAAGGGCACAAAAAATGCAGTAGCCAAGTATTCAAAGTGACCATTTAAGATGTGATTTTGCATACAGAGAACAAGCCTTTCTGTCCAGTAAACTGATAGGAATCACTTCTAGTTAAATCATAAATACATATTACAGTGAAACACTGTTGGACAGTGCTCTGCCATCAATCAGTCTGTGTTCTTGAGGGCACTATTTTTCAAGATGCCTCCTTTAAGAATAAAGCCCTGTGTTGTAATGAATGTGTGCTAACTGATCCCCCAAGGCATTTGTTTGGTTTTGTTTTTTTCTTTGTGTTTGTATCAGTGTCAGAGTTGAGCTTCTGTAGGAAATTTTTTGCAGTATTTTATTTGTAGTCCTCAAGTTAAGGACACACTCTTTATGCACCCAGAGTCTGCACGGGTTCGTTTATATCCTGCATTTTGTTAACATGTTACCGTGATTGCTAATTTTCATGACAATTGTTATTGTACCATCAGTGCTTAATGGCAAGGCATCATTATTCAATGCTGGTCAATCAGGCACTAAGACATGTGCAAGACATCAGGCTGAACCCATATAGATGTCGTGCACTCCCCTGCTAATGAATGCAGTTTTATAAAAAGGTTTAAACACGGTTGGCATCCTTAATGTAAGGTTTGCAAAAGCTTATTCGGGAGCTGCTTTGTGTTTATACGGAGCAGATCCAAACATGGCACAAACAGAGTTGGACCCATTGTGTGTGTGTGTGAGTGAAGCTACGGACAGGCGCCAATCCTTTGGGGGTTTGAAATGTGGAAAGGCAGCACAATTCCTGCCAGGGCAGGAGCGAGGGGACCAGGTTTTCTGGGGACATCAGTGTTTGGTAGCACATGTGGGACCTGTTCTGCAGAGCCGTGGTTGCCCTGTGCAGCAGGGATGTGATCCTCAAACGCAGATGGTGCCATGAATTTGGCACTGGCTGGAGACACCCCCGAGCACAGCAGTGGCTGGAGATCAGGCACTGTGACCAGAAGCCAGGATAAAGGGTCAGGCATCTGGAAAGGTGGAGCAGAAGGGAACTCGAGGGGAGAGGGATGTGCTTTCTGCACTGTTGTTAGTCCAGAGTGCTCTTAGTTAACATTACCCTTGTGTCTGCTTCAGTTACGGTTTCTGTGTGGTTTTGCACCCAAATATTTCGGGCTGCTGTCCATAATAAACTAGATGGAGCTTGGTTTAAAAGCACAGATTTTTCGTCTCTTCTAACTCAAAGTAGAATGAGCCCTTGTGCTCCTAGAGCCTGGAGTATGAAAGGAACAGTAGACATTGGCTGTTAATGAGCTCTCGAGCAGGGCTCCAGCAGAACTTGGTGTGAATTCAGTGCCTAAGCTGCATCAACTAAATGGTTAATTCATCTCATATCAACAGCACTGTGATTCATAATGTAAACTTGAGGAATCCTTGATGTTTCAGTCACACATTCCTCTTAATTTGGCCATGCATTCTTTTAAAGCTACAGTGTGCTAACTTAATAAAATGCAGCATGCAAATGCACAAGTTTTTGCCTTCAGGCATTTTAGCCATGGATGTTTCAATGGGTGTCTTCTTTCAAGTATATATTCTTTCCTAAATTATTTACCCTGTAAACATGCTTTGCATTTTCAAAGAAAAATCTGGGCTTCCTCATTCACCAGATTTTGTTGAATTTAAGGTGTAATAGAGATAAAACACTATCATCTGCTTCTTGTGAGCATGTTAGCCTTTGGGATTTTTTTGTAGTGACTGTTAGGCCCCATTTTCTTCTCCTCTGGTATTGTCACTCCCTCCCCCACTTAAATTCCTTGATGCCTTGCCTAGAGCAATACCCACTGGCAGTGTCTGGCTGTGACAGTACTATAGGCTTCCCTACAGATGGGTCCTGCCAATGCCAACCATTGTTCTACAACTGTGAGCTGGCTTGACTGTCTTGGATCACTCCAAACTCCCTTTCCTCTTCGTTTTTTCTTTACTCTGAAGGGTCATCCTTGCCTGTTGGCTTTGAGATCTGAAATGTGCTGACACCCAGAAGTTGTGTTCTCTGTCTCAGCAGCAGCTCCCAGACTCAGATTTCAACAGGCACCACTGAGTCCTCCTTGGGACTGCCCTGCTGCTGCCAAGCAGCTCTGTCATTCTCCTGCCAGCCCCATCCTCTGGGCAGTATGCAGTTAGTTTAATTTTACTTGCTCACTTGAAAGGAAAACAGTAAAACTCAATGTTATTCTTTTTTTAAAGATATAAAATTAATCTTTAACTGTGGGCTTGAATATTAAAAGTATATAATGTTTCAGTGTAGGAATCTGTTGATAACATCCATCCTATTTCATGATTAATTTGTTCCTTTTAATATGATATTCTTTTGCTGCACTGTGCAGACTAATTCAGATTCCTAGAAATTGAACTTTGATATGTATTTCCTAGATTCACACCGTAAGTGAACCTTCAATTAGCAGATACAGGTGGTGGCTTGCCTCCCTCAGTGTTTTCTTGAAAAGGATTTCAGAGACGTGGACACTGATTAAATAATCTTGCAGTCAGGTGTGTACTTGACAGGGTATTAAAAATAAGGCATTTGGGGGACTTGATCCTTCTTTTTTGTTTTTCTTTAGTTTTGCTTCTCAGACGATGCAGTGATTTTTTCGGTGGGCCAGAGATAGGAGGAGTTGATTTAAACACTCAGTATGTTATGTATGCCTTTGCCTAACTATGTGTTAGATTAAGCGAGTTTCACTCACAGTTAATCCTTTGTAAATTAGCATTATGGATGCCTTGGGGCCCACATCCCACAAATAAAATGGTTGTCAAGCCAGCTGCACAGTGTATTACTTAAGGCTGAATGTTTTAAGAGTTTTCCTGCTTTTAATCTATTTCACTGCTGAGTTTCAATTTTGCTGAGTGTCCTTTCAGGAGTGATGAGGACAAGTGAGTAAATATATATTCTGGTTTTCATGCATTTGCCTGGGCAAATCGTTTGTTATCAGGTGTTTGGCAGAGAATGTCACACCCCACCACAAAAGAGAAGCTTGTAAGTTCAGGTGTTAAATTGAAGTGCAAACCAACAAGAACCAAAAGCCCTTAATTAGCTTTATTTTGTTAGTCTGCTACACTTTTTTTTTTTTTTTTTTAGGAAAAGAAGAGTGAGAAACATCCCTCCCTCCTCCTCATCCTTTTGGCAGAGTAAATATTGCCTGTTAAGTTTGAATTAGCTGTCATCGCGAAAGAATTAATGCTGTGGTTGAGCCTTTCTAGTGAGGAAGGGAAAAATAAACGAGACAGATCTTAGTTCAGCTTTAAGTGATAAATGAGGACAAAGCAGCCCATTCATCTCCTGCTAGGAAAGTGGACACAAACACTAAAGCAGTTTTGCGGAAGACGTGTCAGCAAATGTGATCATTTTGTAACCTGTCAGGAGGATAGAGAGCTAGTCCTTTTAGAGTGTCACAGGGGAGGGTGTCTGTCTGATGTGACAGTTTTCATCCATCCATTTACTGCCTTTCCTTTAGGTGGGGGGTAAGCAAGGAGAGAGCTGGAGTTGGTTAAAACTGCATTTTTCTTTACACTTTCCAGTATAATTTATATGTATATCCACCCGCATCCAAATGAAAAACATTTACCAAGAAAATCTCCCCTCTGCTCTCTGGAGTTTCTTCTCTCTTTCACTGCATGAAATACGCTCATTTGAACACATTACACTCCCTGTCTCCAAGCTGTACTTGGACTGATGTTTCTCAAAACACAGTTTTACCTCTTCTTACCATTGTTTGGTTCTTGAAGATTTTGGGTTGTTTTGCAGAAGCATGAGAAAAAATATATAACTTGGGGTGCTTCTTTGCATTTGCTTGTTGGATTTTTTTCTTATACCTCTCCAATTCTGATGAAAAGATTCATGTACAAGTATGTTTTGCAAAAGTTCCTATTTGTGAGGAGCCTATGAAAATATTCTTCCTTCTCTGCGAAAATAAGAAACAGTGAATTCTTACAATCCAAAATTCTCCTGTAAAATACCTCAAATTCTACTGTCTCTTGGTTTAGTAATTTTAATTGACCTATTAATTTTAGGAAAAATCTGAAGTGATGTGATGACTGATTTTAGAAGCAGGAATTTCTCCGAAAAAATGATTGAAAAATATTAGGATTTTCTACTTCTGGCATCTTTTTATTTTCACTAATCTCGTTCTTTTTCATACTGCATAGAAATGTAACATTGCCTATTACCATAAGTAAAGGTATGCTACAGAGACAAGAGATGCTTTTACAACATAAGCTTCACAGTTTGACACTTGCTTCTTTATATCATCCTTTTCTTCAAAACTATCTTTTGTACTTTTCCCTTGGTATTTTAGTACAAGTGAGTATCTCATTGACATGTGTTTCCTTGAAATCTTGTTCCTTAATAGCAAAATCCCTTGAAAATTAATAAATTGTTTCTTTTCAGATTAAAACCACTGAGAAGATTCAGAATTATATTTAAAAAATATAATGATATTTACTATTACAGACCACCCTGCTTGGATTGCATTGACTGAACACTGTTTTTTTCATTTGTTCTTAGAAGGTTAATAAATTGGAACATAATTTATTTCATTTATTCTAATATGTATATAAATGTATGCATAATTCAGAAAAGTCTACTTCTTTCTTGAATACAGAAGTTGGATATATTAGCTACATAAAGATAGGGTTGGAAGCACTGGAAATTGGGAGAAGTAAAAAATAATCACGATACACAGAATGGTAGAGAAAATACTGAGTTTGTGGGCATATGTCTTTTCTCCAGCTTTTTTGTGCACCTCATTTTATAATTCTTATATATATTCTGCTACTTTGATTTATTTTGTTTTATTCACTACAATTTTTTTGTCTCTTCTTTTTTCCAGGATCATCCAAAACCGGATTTTGATTGTTATCCTGGCAGTCATCATCATCTTCACCACCATGATGGCTATTTATTTTTCTGTCAGGGGACGCTGATATCTTTGTTCTTCACTAAACAGCAACAAACTGCTTGTTCTGAGTAATTAAGACAAAGTGGTCACATGAATCATTCTCTTGCACTGACAGAGTCTCCCTCTCTTTTCCACTCTTCAACTCAGGTGCAAGTGGTGTAAAATATTTTGTATTATTGATGGCATAGTTGATGGTGTGTGGGGTTATTTTTTTCTTACATATTTGTCCTTATCTGAGTGTTGTCAGGATCTTAATATTTGTTGGAGTGAGGGCTTGTTCTGGTATAAAAAGACTTAATGTGTGCCGAATTCACCCACAGACAATTACCCTGTGAGTTGCCAGAGTTTCATGAGGGAAGAGGGGTCTTTGCACTTTCCTTGTGCTGTGCAGGGTGTATGAATATCAAGCAGTATCTGACCTTCTGTGATTTAGAATATAAGTAAAGCAGAGACCAAATGATGTAGAAAGTGAACCTGTCTCCTGTGACTAACTCCCAATCATGCATTATCGTAGTCAATGTAACCTGGTTAAGAACAGTAGCTAGTTTTAAAAAGAGAGCAACCTTAGGATGGTGCTTAATACATGATGCAAATCCAAAACTCAATTTAACAAATTTTCTTTAAAGTTAAGCTTTCTTCTCTGCTTATTTAAAGCAATTCCACTTTCATCAAGGTCATGACAATGCATCACTTACCTAAAACTTAGTTGTGGCTACAGGCCAGCTGTTGAATCTCCTTTGAATTTTCCAGTGTTGATATATGTACTGA